>NC_091202.1:32698787-32778787 GCF_040958095.1 Procambarus clarkii
GATAGATCCACGCTAATCCACCCGATAGATCCACGCTAATCCACCCGATAGATCCACGCTAATCCACCCGATAGATCCACGCTAATCCACCCGATAGATCCACGCTAATCCACCCGATAGATCCACGCTAATCCACCCGATAGATCCACGCTAATCCACCCGATAGATCCACGCTAATCCACCGATAGATCCACGCTAATCCACCGATAGATCCACGCTAATCCACCCGATAGATTCCACGCTAATCCACCCGATAGATCCACGCTAATCCACCCGATAGATCCACGCTAATCCACCCGATAGATCCACGCTAATCCACCCGATAGATCCACGCTAATCCACCCGATAGATCCACGCTAATCCACCCGATAGATCCACGCTAATCCACCCGATAGATCCACGCTAATCCACCCGATAGATCCACGCTAATCCACCCGATAGATCCACGCTAATCCACCCGATAGATCCACGCTAATCCACCCGATAGATCCACGCTAATCCACCCGATAGATCCACGCTAATCCACCCGATAGATCCACGCTAATCCACCCGATAGATCCACGCTAATCCACCCGATAGATCCACGCTAATCCACCCGATAGATCCACGCTAATCCCACCCGATAGATCCACGCTAATCCACCCGATAGATCCACGCTAATCCACCCGATAGATCCACGCTAATCCACCCGATAGATCCACGCTAATCCACCCGATAGATCCACGCTAATCCACCCGATAGATCCACGCTAATCCACCCGATAGATCCACGCTAATCCACCCGATAGATCCACGCTAATCCACCCGATAGATCCACGCTAATCCACCCGATAGATCCACGCTAATCCACCCGATAGATCCACGCTAATCCACCCGATAGATCCACGCTAATCCACCCGATAGATCCACGCTAATCCACCCGATAGATCCACGCTAATCCACCCGATAGATCCACGCTAATCCACCCGATAGATCCACGCTAATCCACCCGATAGATCCACGCTAATCCACCCGATAGATCCACGCTAATCCACCCGATAGATCCACGCTAATCCACCCGATAGATCCACGCTAATCCACCCGATAGATCCACGCTAATCCACCCATAGATCCACGCTAATCCACCCGATAGATCCACGCTAATCCACCCGATAGATCCACGCTAATCCACCCGATAGATCCACGCTAATCCACCCGATAGATCCACGCTAATCCACCCGATAGATCCACGCTAATCCACCCGATAGATCCACGCTAATCCACCCGATAGATCCACGCTAATCCACCCGATAGATCCACGCTAATCCACCCGATAGATCCACGCTAATCCACCCGATAGATCCACGCTAATCCACCCGATAGGTCCACGCTAATCCACCCGATAGATCCACGCTAATCCACCCGATAGATCCACGCTAATCCACCTGATAGATCCACGCTAATCCACCTGATAGATCCACGCTAATCCACCTGATAGATCCACGCTAATCCACCTGATAGATCCACGCTAATCCACCTGATAGATCCACGCTAATCCACCTGATAGATCCACGCTAATCCACCTGATAGATCCACGCTAATCCACCTGATAGATCCACGCTAATCCACTTGATAGATCCACGCTAATCCACTTGATAGATCCACGCTAATCCACTTGATAGATCCACGCTAATCCACTTGATAGATCCACGCTAATCCACCTGATAGATCCACGCTAATCTACCTGATAGATCCACGCTAATCTACCTGATAGATCCACGCTAATCTACTTGAAATACTGTCTCAAATGACCTGCTCCTAAGATTCGTACTATATAGAACCAATAGTATGAGAGTGCTAGTCTACAATCAATTCTCAAATGAATTGGTTGTAGAGGGAACTTAAATGAACTGCCTCTAGTTCACCCCTTAGCTTTGAGGGACTACCACGACCAACGTGGTTCGACACCCAGGCGAAGCTCGCGGATAAGGATCCCTTATTCGATAAGCCACACCCTGGATCTTGGACATCTGGCTCACGTCTTGCTTGGTCAAGTGGAAGAAGGCATTTGCGTGCAACATTGCACACACAAATCGACATACAACCCGCTAATATGTCTGTATAATTCATCGAATCACCTCACTTTCTGTGGCCACGTGAGCAACACAAATGCGAACCAACGTCTTTTGCACGGTCACGGTTGGTCAAGTGGTTAAGGTAACCTTTTAATCAATTGAAGCTTCAACAACGCTCTGTATTCTTAGGCGAATATAGATTTTACCAGAAATAACCCCCTCCCCTCCCCTCCATTGTCTTTTCCTGTATTTTCAACTTATCTAAAAACATTCGTTAACTCATGTCACATGATTTTTGCTAATAAATTATGGTACGTTTAGGTTTTTCGGTAGTCCAATCATTATAATCAATATATTTGTCTTTAACCTAACCTCAGGCAAATTGCATTCATGACATTTTGCCATGCCATTTGCAGTCCTGGAAGAATCACATTCTTGGCAAATTGCAGTTCATCCATCAATTTTTAACTAACAGGCGAAATTATCACGTTTTCGAACCGTTTTATAAACGCTAAAACACACTTACATTTTTCCCTACGAAAGGATGGTACCCATAAGTAAATTTTTGGTCGAAGTAGCATATATAAACAGCCCTTTGTGGATTTTTAATGCAAATAGTTAGGTTTATTCAAAGTCATGTCTCTTATACCCATACTGGATTAAAATATCTCAAACATTCGCATTTTCAAATTTTAGGCGTAGAGATATTAGAGATATCCCAGCCCATCCTCCTAAGACCTCCCAACGCCAAGGAAACGATCATTTTAAAGTGTCCTTATCCTAATCAACTTGAGGACCCAAAACAGAAAACGGGGCAGTACGTCATTGTTTTGGCCAGCCGCTTCCATTTTCTACTACGACAATTTTTGGCCTTATGTAACGCATACGAGCGAAAAGCGACGTTCTTTGTGGGAGGACAGGTTGCATATCCAACACCAATCAGCAGTCGGTCGGTTAGTTGAACATGCAACAAAATGCAATTTTTCTTAAAAGTGTAGTTTAGTCAGCCAACACTGTACTTGATAGCTTTAATACACGATATCCGTCGTTCTGTACCCGGGAATATATCCATGTTGCCGTGATAATTTTTTTTTAAATTTTCTACAAAACATAATATTTTGTTGGCGCTGCCAATAAGTAACTTGATCACGACATTATGCTTTAAAATGTTTATTTTCTTACCGAAACCATTTATATAATACATATTTGGCTTAAAATGTGTCTTAAGATTAGTGATAATCTTTAAACTGGGTTCGAATCCAATAGGAGTCACATTTGCCATTCTACCAGGGAGTATGACCTACTGCTTACTATTAATATTTTGATAGCAACTACATAAGAATCTTTAAAAAAAAAAGTCAATGCATATATAATATAAGAGAATAAACATATTCATACCTTACAAATTTAACCCCAGGCAGTGGCAACACTCGCTCCCTCATATTGGTGGAGGCAGCCACGAGACGGCGCAGTAAGACCGAACATCGCAGAATGACCGAACAGCGCAGGAAGACCGAACAGCGCAGGAAGACCGAACAGCGCAGGAAGACCAACCTCACCAACACCACCCCTTTCGCAAGAAGCAGGACACCAGCGACGTCTACAATCTCGAGGAATAGGGCGATGTTCACCAAGGTGGAGGCGTTCGACTTGTATACCTCCACACCTCCACTGTGTTACAGCCCCACTCCACACTGGCAGCGGACCCCACTGCCGAGCCCTGCCCCCGTCAAGCCACGACTGGCAGGCCGCAGACATCAACAAACTTCAGCGAACAGCTCAAACTACCAGTTCAGGAGCTCAGCGAAACATCCCCGCCCTCCACGGTGGCTCCACCAACTCTCGCCTTTACGGAATTATTATGCATTACAAACTCCTGCAATGGTGGTGATGGTGGCGAAAGGTGAGATTGTGGTGACAGTTGAAATTGTGGTGGTAGTGGCGCTGTTGATGGTAATTGTGGTTGTGGTGGTGTGGGAGTAATACTATTAAAATTAGATCGTTAATTGGTGATTAGCGTTAAAACTCCACACTGTGTAGACATTAGAAATAATTTACAATTACTTTTCTTATTTACTTTAAATACACATTTAATCTCAAATCTGTCTCAAATGCGAATTACAACCACAAGAATAGAACATATATAACTTTACTTAAATAAAAAAGTAATAAATAATGAATCGGTTATATAGTGAGGATGTGCCCCCCCCCCCCCACTCCCCAGCGGTGAATGCACAGCATTCATTTTCATTCATTTATTTATTTATTATGCACCCCATAGGAACTGACCCCCACAGTTCACTAGCTAAGCAAGTGACTATGTTGTGAAGGTGGGTACACAATTGTCAATATTACACACATATACACACACACACACACACACACACACACGCACACACACACACGCACACACACACACACACACACACACACACACACACACACACACACACACACACACACACACACACACACCTCACTCGCTTGACCAAGGGTACTAAGAGGACGTGTGGCCATCAACCTGTCTCCACCGTCCCGACTAGGCAAGACTCCAGCTCTCGGTCCTCGCCTTAAGGAAACCGGAGAGAAACCCTCCCTCCCCGTCTCATACCAACTAAATCTTTCCAATCAGCATGCCAAACAACTGCGGCTGTTGCTATCCAACAGACCGGATAACCAGTGTCTTTAAAACAGTGTAGATGAGTCAGGAGCTCTGCAGCCAATTCAAGCAGGAACAAAACCGCAGCTGATGCTATATCCGGCTTATACCGCAGCATCCGGCTTATACCACAGCACAGCTAAGCCGGATCTTGTTCAGTTACCATTCAAAATTTGTGTGGGTCAATGATTGTTTCTTAAGCACAGAAAGGCTTTCGCTAGGAGGTATACACAATCACCATACAGCAAGTATGGCGGTTGAGTACGTATAAGTATATGTTCCTGGTTGTGTTGAAAAGTATAGGTTCCTGGTTGTGTTGAAAAGTATAGGTTCCTGGTTGTGTTGAAAAGTATAGGTGTCTGGTTGTGTTGAAAAGTATAGGTTCCTGGTTGTGTTGAAAAGTATAGGTTCCTGGTTGTGTTGAAAAGTATAGGTGTCTGGTTGTGTTGAAAAGTATAGGTGTCTGGTTGTGTTGAAAAGTATAGGTGTCTGGTTGTGTTGAAAAGTATAGGTGTCTGGTTGTGTTGAAAAGTATAGGTTCCTGGTTGTGTTGAAAAGTATAGGTTCCTGGTTGGGTAAGCATAGGTTCCTTGTCGAGTTGAAAAGTTCCTTTTTGAGTTGAAATACCGCTCCAAAAGTGTCCATACCTGTGGTGCTGAATATACGATAAATGTAGTAATTGTTACTTTACACTTACGAATCAGTGAAACGCTGTTTCATAGCTGAAGCAATATAGATGGCATTTTTTTTTTTTTGGTGAATCAGCTTGCTCGGTGAGCGGTGAAATCATTGAACTAAGCGCAGAAACATTTCACAGGATTAGTAAAACTGGCCTAGTTTTCCACATTGGTTGTGTTGCTGTTGGTGTCAGTGTTGGTTGAGGTGGTTGTAGTGTTAGTAGTGGTTGTGGTAGTAGTAGTAATAGTGGTGATATCAACGGTGGTAATGCCGATGGTGATTGAAGTACGGGGTGGTTATGGTAGCAATGGTGGTGATAGTAGTTGTGATGTTAATATCATATCTACAGGACAACGAGGTAAGAATGGATAAGGCTTTAAGGACGAATGTGGAGAAATGATATGAGGACGACGAAGCTACCAAGACGAAGGACCAGCCTAAGCTTCTAACCCCAGATACATCAATCGAAAATGTTTATAAATGTCCAGTTTGTCTGACTAAATAAAAGAGAACGAGATTTCACGGGGAAACAACAATATACACCTGACTTAAACTGTCGAGCAGAAAAAAAGTGAAGGAACCGGTAGTGTTAGAGAACGTAAAATCCCTAACGAGATCTCGCAATGAATTTAAAAGGATTTTTTTTTGAGATATATACAAGAGTTGTTACATTCTTGTAGAGCCACTAGTACGTGTAGCGTTTCGGGCAGGTCCCTGGAATACGATCCCCGCCGCGAAGAATCGTTTTTTCATCCAAGTACACATTTTACTGTTGCGTTAAACAGAGGCTACAGTTAAGGAATTGCGCCCAGTAAATCCTCCCCGGCCAGGATACGAACCCATGACATAGCGCTCGCGGAACGCCAGGCGAGTGTCTTACCACTACACCACGGGGACTGATTTAGTAAAAGAACTGTGTACACAGTTAAACTTGAGATCGTTGTCACAAGCAAGCACTGCATGCAAAGTACATCAGAAGCTGGCGATGAGTCACAGTAACGTGGCTGAAGTATGTTAACCAATCCACACTCTAGAAAATGAAGGGACGACGACGTTTTGTTCCGTCTTGGACCATTCTCAAGTCGATTAGTCAAGGAATCCAATCGACTTGAGAATGGTCCAGGACGGACCGAAACGTCGTCGTCCCTTCATTTTCTAGTGTGTGGATTGGTCTACACCAGAAGCTGTGGGAAATCACAAAACATCTAGAGAAATCGAACTGAGTTACTAAACATCAAAATGTTTAGTAACTGGGAGAGTACTCGGATGGGATAAAAGGAGTACCTTTCTGATAGGAAACAAAGTGCCTCAGTTATAAGAAATCAGAACTATGAGAGATCACGAGCAGGGTGTCACAAGGCTCAGGACTGGGACCTGTCCTGTTCTTCATATACGGTAATGATCTGATAGCGAACATTATCCATGTTTGCTGACAATGGAAAGATAATGAGGAGAGTTAGTACACATGAATGATATAAGAGAAACCAAGAAGATTTAGACAACCCTCAAAGATGGTCTGAAAGGTGACTACTTGAATTTAAGCCTGAAAAAGGCATTCCTACTCTTATGAATATAAGAGTAGGAACAAGATCACAGGAACAAGAAGATAACAGGAGCAAGAAGATAACAGGAGCAAGAAAATCACAGGAGCAAGAAGATAACAGGAACGAAGTTCACAGGAACAAGACGATAACAGGAACAATATACGACGAAAGGAAAATAAAATCCTATCTCAGAGCAGGAGAAAGATCTGAGGGTCCAGAGACAAGACCCCCAGAGACAAGACCCCCAGAGACACGACCCCCCAGAGACAAGACTCCCAGAGACAAGACCCCCAGAGACAAGACCCCCAGAGGGAAGACCCCAGAGACGAGACCCCCAGAGACAAGACCCCCAGAGACAAGACCCCAGAGACAAGACCCCCAGAGACAAGACCCCCAGAGACAAGACCCCCAGAGGCAAGACCCCCAGAGACAAGACCCCCAGAGACAAGACCCCCAGAGGCAAGACCCCCAGAGGCAAGACCCCAGAGACGAGACCCCCAGAGACGAGACCCCCAGAGACAAGACCCCAGAGACAAGACCCCCAGAGACAAGACCCCCAGAGACAAGACCCCCAGAGGCAAGACCCCCAGAGGCAAGACCCCAGAGACGAGACCCCCAGAGACAAGACCCCCAGAGACAAGACCCCAGAGACAAGACCCCCAGAGACAAGACCCCCAGAGACAAGGCCCCCAGAGACAAGACCCCCAAAGACAAGACCCCCAGAGACAAGGCCCCCAGAGACAAGGCCCAAGAGACAAGACCCCCAGAGACAAGGCCCCCAGAGACAAGGCCCCCAGAGACAAGGCCCCCAGAGACAAGACCCAAGAGACAAGACCCCAGAGACAAGACCCCCAGAGACAAGACCCAAGAGACAAGACCCAAGAGACAAGACCCAAGAGACAAGACCCCAGAGACAAGACCCCCAGAGACAAGACCCAAGAGACAAGACCCCCAGAGACAAGACCCCCAGAGACAAGACCCAAGAGACAAGACCCAAGAGACAAGACCCCAGAGACAAGAAAATCATCTTAGATATGTAACGAGGTTCGTTCCTTAAATAAGAATTTGAACCACGAAGAATGATTAAGGGAAGTGAACCTCATCACACTAGAAGAAAAAAAGGAACAGGGGGAGACATGATCACTACATAAAATAATGACTACACTACACATCAAGGAAAGAACCGACGGCCTTTCGGTCCGTCCTGGACCATATCACACGGCTTGATAATGATCCAAGGCGGACCGAAACGTTCTCGTCTCCTCATCTTCTAATGTGTGGTTCATCATATCTTCAGCCACGTTATTGTGACTCATCGTCTGCAACCACACTGAAGAGTCTCGAGAGGAATTAAGACAAGTAGACAGAGCAACAATGTTTAAAGCAAGACACAGTATAAGGAGAGAACGTGGATGGATGCCCGAGGCACAAGTAAGTCCCTGAGACGTCAGAAAGAACTGTTTAAGCAGAAGTGTTATCTGACGATGGAAAACATCACTGAAAAAAGTTGTTATAATTAAAAAGTAGTCATAAAAAGTCAACATAATTAATTTTTTTTATTATTGAATGATTGAGACATTCAATAATATTGTTGTCATTTAAGTTGTCATAAAAAGGTAAACACAATTAAAAAAATATTACTGATTCATAACGTGAAAAAGTAGCTTTTCCACAATGAACAGAGGTAAAGAGCTTTTTTTTTTTTAACAGAACCCAAACAAACCGATAAAAGCTGAGATAACAGACAAAGCAACAATTAAAGCCCGAGATTACATGGATGAATCATCCTTAACGAACCCTTTAACGAACAGTCAACCACCTTCATCCAAAGAGCCAATTGTCATTTTAACTCAGGTGTTTTAATTACCACCTATTGCGCTAAATGATTTAATGGCTTCTTCCCTTGTGTCACATCTGGGTTTAACGAGGCGGAGGCCAGTGGTTTAAGTGGGTTTAAGGGATCCCCTGAAACTAATGAATTCCCAGCTTGCTGCGCTGTGGTGGGTGTGGCTGTAAACCAGGGAATACCAAGCTGTGTGTGTGTGTGTGTGTGTGTGTGTGTGTGTGTGTGTGTGTGTGTGTGTGTGTGTGTGTGTGTGTGTGTGTATTCACCTAGTTGTGTTTGCGGGGATTGAGCTTTGCTCTTTCGGCCCGCCTCTCAACTGTCAATCAACTGTTTACTAACTACTATTTTTTTTCTTTTTTTTTTCCACACCACACACACACTCCCCAGGAAGCAGCCCGTGACAGCTGACTAACTCCCAGGTACCTATTTACTGCTAGGTAATAGGGGCATTCAGGGTGAAAGAAACTTTGCCCATTTGTTTCTGCCTGGTGCGGGAATCGAACCCGCGCCACAGAATTTCGAGTTCTGCGCGCTATCCATTAGGCTACCAGGCCCCACAGCTTGCTGCGTGTGAGAGAGAGAGAGAGAGAGAGCATTGATGCAGTAGCCGGCACGTTACAACCGTAAGTGAGAGGTTCCAGTCTGGAATACTGGCCAAGGGCTGAACGCTTTGGGCCGAGTGAACGCAGCAGCAATGGGGAACACAGGAGTGTAAATCCGGCCGGCTCCTGGCCATGATGCCCGGGGAGCAAACTATTTTATTATGTTTTAAAAATCAGCTCAGCTCCAACAGAGGAACTTCCATATATTCGCCTGTGACAGGAAGACTTGTGATGTGGCTGACAGAGATCAGTTTATTTATACTGTGACAGACATGCTTATAGAGATATAACGTGGAAATGTTGAAATAATCATGAGTGTTTCAGTTCTTTTACAGCAGTGTTTTCCTAACATTTTTTTTACCCATGACCCAACCGGAGCACCCATGCCCCCACCTGAGCACCCATGCTCCCCACCTGAGCACCCATGCTCCCACCTGAGCACCCATGCTCCCCACCTGAGCACCCATGCTCCCCACCTGTGCACCCATGCCCCCACCTGAGCACTCATGCCCCCACCTGAGCACTCATGCCCCCACCTGAGCACTCATGCCCCCACCTGAGCACCCATGCCCCCACCTGAGCACCCATGACCCACCTGTGCACCCATGGGCCCCCCCCCCTAGGTTCAGGAGCCAACAAACAAAAATAGGTCTCCCTAATGCCGTCGGGAAAATTGAGTTTCAACTTCAAGTCCTATTTACACCGTGAAATTCAAACCTGAACGAAAGAATACAATAAAAGGTATGATTCATATTACAATAAATAAAATATATTTATATTGCAATACATTAAGAAAAAGAACAATAATAAATGACAGTTCAACAACAGAAAATGGCAATCAATAAAATAAACTTGATGGAATACATTACAAGTTCTAATAAATGACATTGAGCTTGGGAGCATACACAAAATTATCTCAATTTTGGAAAATATAATTAACATGAATGCGTCCTTACGCTAAGTGTCTGCTGCAAATAGTTTTGATCTGAAGTGGAAATTTAATAAATTGTAATATTAAAAAAAAAACACGATTTGTAATATCCAGTCGATTTTTTTAATTATTTTTAACACTAAATCACTTACATCAATAACCCACATTCAACCTAATATGAACTCGGGAACGGCAATAGGCAATTTTCCTGTTAATTACCTTGCGTTTGGATGATTTTGTTTCATCGCGAAACCTCGCACTTGTTCCTTTGATTATAAATAAGGTTTTAATTGAATCATCGTTTGGCAGGTGCGATAATTCTTTCTGGTATTGCAAAGCCACCATATTTAAATCCACCAGCTTTGGCCGAGTTATCCAAGGTGGGGAACATTGGCCGAGTTATCCAAGGTGGGGAACATTGGCCGAGTTATCCAAGGTGGGAAACATTGGCCGAGTTATCCAAGGTGGGAAACATTGGCCGAGTTATCCAAAGTGGGGAACAAATATTTTTCAAATTGGAAAATCTTTCATTAAATTCACAGACCACTTTGCTCAGGTGATCAGGAACTTCTCACTTAGTTATCTTGAGATATTTTCGGGGCTTAGCGTCCCCGCGGCCCGGTCCTCGACCAGGCCTCCTTTTTGTTACACACCCCCAGGAAGCAGCCCGTAGCAGCTGTCTAACTACCAGGTACCTATTCACTGCTAAGTGAACAGAGGCATCAGAGTGAAAGAAACTACCCATTTGTTTCCGCCTCCACCGGGGATCGAACCCGGAACCTCAAGACTACGAATCCCTCGCGTTGTCCACTCAGCTGTCAGGCCCCTAGTTAGCCCAGAATTTTTTTAATTTTTTTGTATAAAACTTTCTTTTGTCATAACTGCAGAAATCGAATGAAGGCAAAAATCTTAACCTTTGCATCATTAAGGATTTTACTTGCTCCTTGCAGTCATTTTTTTAATATATTCAGGTTTTGTTTATTAAAGATATCTGTTAAATAACTCATAATGTTTTACCATCAACTGTTTGGAAGAGTTTCATTTCACGTTTATCTTTTAAAACACACTAAGAAAATTATATAGTTCAATGAATCTTATCAAAGCATTTCCCTGTGAGAGCTGATCTCACCGCTGGTGCACCATTAGTCGTATGTAGTCACCATTTTTATCCTCACCAAATTGTTTGAAAAGACGCTCAGATTTAACATTAGTTTTGATGATAATACATTTAGTTTTGATAATACATTTAGTTTTGATAATACATTTAGTTTTGATAATACATTTAGTTTTGATGATAATACATTTAGTTTTGATGATAATACATTTAGTTTTGATGATAATACATTTAGTTTTGATGATAATACATTTAGTTTTGATGATAATACTTTTCATAACTGATTTCAAAACTGCACACTAATGTAGGCAGGTGTACTTGTGCTGCAAAATTATTTATGTTTTGAAAAGCGAAAGACGTCAAAAATCGGTACATAGACACAAGGAACAAAGAGTTCTCAATCCCAAAAGATAAGACATAATGCCAACTTTGAGGGAGCCGGTGGCTGAGCGGACAGAACGCTGGTCGCGTGATCCTGTGGTTCGATCCCGGGCCGGCAAGAAACGATGGACAGAGTTTCTTTCACCCTAATGCAACCTGTTACCTAGCAGTAAAATAGGTACCTGGGAGTTAGTCAGCTGTCACGGGCTGCTTCCTGGGGGTGGAGGCCTGGTCGAGGACCTAGCCGCGGGGACACTAAAGCCCCGAAATCATCTCAAGATAACCTCAAGATAGCACTATAGTTGCCCGCGAAAGCTCCTTTTAGGCTAATTGTGATTACTGTTTATCTTCTCTATTTGCCATACTAGGCTATGACCCGTCTGGGTCCGGCAGTCTGAGACATTTCTGTCATATTTTTGGGGTCACCTGACGTTCTTTTTTTAAATTATGTTGCGACAATATTTATCAAAACTCGTTTTAGTAATTGAAAAGAACGTTAGTTGTTCGAGTGGTGAATATTGGAGAAAGCGGACGTAATAAAATTAACGAAAGGATTTATTAATTATCTATTATCAGCTATTTAACACAAATATGATATTCAGTAGCCATGAAAGACAGGATGATGACCAGACCACACACTAGAATGTGAAGGGACGACGACGTTTCGGTCCGTCCTGGACCATTCTCAAGTCGATTGTGAGAATGGTCCAGGACGGACCGAAACGTCGTCGTCCCTTCACATTCCAGTGTGTGGTCTGGTCATCATACTTTAGCCTCGTTATTGTGACTCATCGCCTGCATAAAGACAGGATATTTTCATGTCAATTGAATATCATATTTGTGTTAAATAGTTGAGAACAGGTAATTAATAAATTCTGTTTCATTAATTTTATTGATAAAAAAATCACATAGAACTTAAATATTAATTAAATATAAATACGAGTAAATGTAAGGTAATGAAACTAAGCAGTGGAAACAGGAGGCCAGACACAGGATACCGAATGGGGGAGGAAGTCCTTCATGAAACGGACAGAGAGAAAGATCTGGGAGTTAATATCACACCAAACCTGTCTTCTGAAGCCCACATCAAAAGAATAACATCTGCAGCGTATGCGAGACTGGCTAACAGAACTGCCTTCAGGAACCTGTGTAAGGAATCATTCAGAACCTTGTATACCACATATGCAAGACCAATCCTGGAATATGCGGCCCCAGCATGGGGCCCATACCTTGTCACAAGGCGAAGCTTGAAAAAGTTCAGATGTATGCCATTAGGCTAGTCCCAGAACTAAGAGGCATGAGTTACGAGTTAAGACTGCAGGGAATGCACCTCACGACACTGGAAGACAGAAGAGTAAGGGGAAACATGATCAATACCTACAAAATTCTCAGAGGAATTGACAGGGTAGATAAAGATAAACTGTTTAACACAAGTGGTACGCGAACAAGGGGACAGGTGGAAACCTAGTACCCAAATGAGCCACAGGGACGTTAGAAAGAACTTTTTCAGTGTCAGAGTAGTTAACAGATGGAATGCATTAGGAAGTGATGTCGTGGAGGCTGACTCCATACACAGTTTCAAATGTAGATATGATAGAGCCCAGTAGGCTCAGGAATCTGTACACCTGTTGATTGACAGTTGAGAGGCGGGACCAAAGAGCCAGAGCTCAACCCCCGCAAGCACAACTAGGTGAGTACAATTTGGTGAGTACACTGACAATAATAATTAAAGCAGAAGGCATGTTATGGCAACAGGAACGGCGGCGTCACCATTCCAGCGTAGCCATCTTGATGTAACAATCATATTGCCTTGATATCAGTAATGTGTGACGTCTTATTCAGGTCCGAGACTCCAGCTTGGCGAGGGGAACACACATTGTAAGGGGCGGGGAGGGGGTGATATTGAGGTCGGTACTTGTGAGGGGGTAGGTGAGGTATTGAGGGGGGAATGGGGGTGGTGGTGTTGGTGGGGAGGGAGTTGGGGAGAGTTGGTACATGTGGTGGGGAGGAAGAGAGGGAGTTGTGTGTATATTCGCTATTTTTTACTTTTTTTACTATTTGTGCCTACATGATTGAGCTGTTAGCTCTTGGACCCCGCCTTTCTAACCGTAGGTTGTCTAATGTACTGACTCTATCACATCTACATATATTATGTGATATATATTAGAGTCTAACCAGGTAACCAGGTAATATCTCACACACACACACATCCCCCAGGTGAACTGGGGATGTGTGTGTGAATATTTACTGCTAGGTGAACAGGTGCATTAGGTGACATAAAGTCTGCTTATATGTTTCTTCCTCGACCGGGAGTCGAACCTGGGCCCTTAGTCCTTTGACCTTCATAGCGTTTTCCGCTCGGCTGTGAGGACCTGTATTCACCTTATGATACTCACCAATTTCTGCTTGATAGAGCCCAGTAAAATACAAAATCGAGCTCTAGCTGTTGGTTTCTGCCTTTCTAGCTACCGGTTGTGTAATGCAATGACTCCTGACCTATTTCCCTATCATACCTGCTTTTACTGTTATGGCTCAAGTTAATCTCTGCAGTCTTCTCCCGTAGGTCATCCCACTTTCCCACTATTCTTATGCCAAAACTTTTGAGTATTTCATGTTGGATTCCTCGTTGATTCCTGTTGGAACATCACTCAACGAGGTGGCGGATGCGCTGGCCAAACGCGCCATGACAAGACCATCAGTTGACAGTCAATGTGTTTTAGCCATGATATAAATAAAATATAAAATACTCAGGCACAAGCAGAAGTAGCGAGGAGAGGCACTCGACTTGAGAATGGTCCAGGACGGACCGAAACGTCGTCGTCCCTTCCCCTTCTAGTGTGTGGTCTGGTCAACAGCGAGGAGAGGTATACTGTATGAGGGAAGTCAAACCATGTAACACTACATGTATGTGAGTCAAACCATGCAACACTACATGTATGTGAGTCAAACCATGCAACACTACATATATGTGAGTCATTTCATGCAACACTACATGTATGTGAGTCAAACCATGCAACACTACATATATGTGAGTCAAACCATGCAACACTACATATATGTGAGTCAAACCATGCAACACTACATATATGTGAGTCAAACCATGCAACACTACATATATGTGAGTCAAACCATGCAACACTACATGTGAGTCAAACCATGCAACACTACATGTATGTGAGTCAAAACACCCATTTCACTTACGGCAAAAGTAAAAAATGCTCTGAGTGACTGTACACATGCGGCTCAGGTTTGGGTACAAACATTACTGGGAATATGGAACAGGGGTTAATAATAATTAATAATAATTAATAATAATTAATAATAATTTGGGTCCCTTTAGTGCAGCCGGGTTCGTTCTCGACCCACAATTGAGAATTCTGGGTTCGAATCCCAGGTGGGATAGAAATGGTTGGGCACATTTCCTGTCACCTAATGCATCTGTTCACCTAGCAGCAAGTAGGTACTCAGGAGTTAGTCAGCTTGTTGTGGTGTTGCATCCTGGGCGGGGTCAGTAATTCGCCCCTGATGGAGGGGGATGGGGGGGGGGACCTTAATAAAAGCCTAACACGTATAAATACACACTGGCTTCTTGTCCCCGTACACAGTGAATTATAATAATGAAACCAAGTGTAAACTTTGTAGTATGTTAAGGTCTCACACCCTCATATTATATATATATATATATATATATATATATATATATATATATATATATATATATATATTTATATATATATATATATATATATATTGTGACGATAATCTCCTTCAAGAGAGATTGAGCCTGCTCTTCCCTCCAAACTACGTCTCAGAAACACCTAATATAGAAGATATATCCAACAAGTACAACAACAAGTTTTGCCCCAGAGCAAAACGTATCCAACACCGGCGCACCTGCTCCACCTCCGCCACTCAAACCGGCAAACTGCTTGTCCATCGCCTGCCTATCGCTGATTGGCTGGCGCCCGTCGCACCTGCTCCCACCACCCGCCACACGAGCTGATGTCTGAGCCACCGCGACCTGAGGACAGAATATCTAGTGCTTTCCACAAGTTAACACGTCTCATTGGTAGACTAAGCCTTGGCTTACGTGTACTAAGGGAGGTGGCAGCTTGAAGCCAATATTCCTGCACTAATATAAATTATTTGCTATTACTCACTTGTATTAACGTAACTTTTCATTTGCCAGTAATTATTCTTATTATTTTGTTTGATTGATTTACCTGTTTCAATTTTGATGTCCAATTTTATTCATGTTTTGCTTTTCTAACGTAATTAAAATTTCATTGTTAAATTTACTTGTGTTTTGTGTGTCTTCCCATTACCTTACCACAGACGAAAGTTCCAGCTTTTTTCTTTTTTTTCTTTTGTGTGACGAGGCCATACCCCTAGCTTTTGAAACAGTCGAACACCAACGCGTTACCGTCACAATATATATATATATATATATATATATATATAGAGAGAGAGAGAGAGAGAGAGAGAGAGAGAGAGAGAGAGAGAGAGAGAGAGAGAGAGAGAGAGAGAGAGAGAGAGAGAGAGAGAGAGAGAGATAAGGCCCAGTCCCTGAACAAATAGCCTGGGTGTGTCACAACGGAATGATTGATGATATTGTGGAGACATAAGAATTTTGCAGCAAGAATGTAACCTTTTGATGAAGTGTCTGAATCTCTATTGGTAGCCTCTTTATTGCTACTTATGTCTATGTACTTAGTCATAAAAGAATGTGTATGTTAGCATACTGCATGTGTACAGGATGAAATGTATTTGTTTATATACCAGAATATACAGGAACATGTTGTATTAAACGGGGTGAGAATAGTTTGATCTACCTTTTAGGTGTGTATTCATACCTCAATAAACTTATTTCAATTCCAGTTTCAAAATAGGGAAATAGTGATGAAAAGAAAAACAGCTTTAACATAACACAGGACAACTGGGAGAGAGAAAGCTTTCCTATCGTTTCAGATTTCCGCAAACCTGATTTTGAAAGATTAAGAATTTTCTTGAGAAAGTTAGATTGGGCGGACGTGAAGCGTCTTAGGGGACGTAATCCAGAGTCTTGACTCTGGATTATCATGTAAATTCAAATTATAACTCATTTAATGATATGCTTAGTAAAACCCTGGAACAGGAAGGAGGAATGGAAAGGGGAAAGCACCATAGTATAACAAGTTATCTTCGAATAACAACGATCACCAAATGGGTATAACCATGGGTATAACAATGGATTTAAACAACCTTACCGGAAAAGGAAGGTTTTATACAAAATAGATAACAATGGGGAAGTCTGTCTTGAACACATTATTTTCGAACTAGTAAGAAATATAAAAATAAGTAAAGCTATAAGAATCTCTGAAGTCCGCATAGCTGGGCGGACAAAGACAAATCTTCAAGGTATTTCTTTAGGTATATCAAAGATTAAAGAGAAGACTGCACCATTAAAAACTGAGACAGGTCAAATAATTGGTTAATGACAAAGAAATTGGTTGCATTAAACAGAAACAAAAAGTACTTTTCTTTGTACTTACTAGAGTAAAACTTGATATTATCCATGCAGCTCAAAAAACCTAACCCTGGAAACACAAACCGTAACTATCTTTATTTCACGCTTGTTACAACTTGTAATAAAGATGTTTCATCTTGGCTTAACGTGTTTATGACGTATTAGAACGCTGTTACAACTTGCTATATTGGTTGTTATAACTGCTTAGAAAGTGTTAAAACTTGTTCGAACGTTGTACCAACGTCGTAGTTTCGGTGTGTGTTTGGCGGGATGTAGGAGGTAGTTAGGATAAGCTGACTAGTTGTTATCATTGACGAAGTTATTAAATATATAAACAAATTAAAGCACAAGAAGCCCCCAAGACCAGACGGAATTGGGGGCTTAAAAAACTTAAAAAGAAAAAAAACTTAGTGAGCCCTAGTCTTTCATATTTAATAAATCAATGGAATAGAGTGAAGGAATCGTGAAAGGTTGTAAATGTCTTACGAATTTGCTAGGAGAGAGAAGGAGGAAATAATCAGGGGAAAGCGCCGAGCCATTAAGACTAAATAACACTGAGAAGGGGTCAGAATAAGAATTAGGAATGTGATGGGAAGAAAGGAATGATGCCCAACCACTTGGATGGTCGAGGGATTGAACGCCGACCTGCATGAAACGAGACCGTCGCTCTACCGTCCAGCCCAAGTGGTTGGGGCCAGAGGCAAGAGAGACTACTTGAGTCGAACTGTCATTCAGTCAGACTAACGTCTATTGTGGGAAACGTTCTTAGATCTTCTTGAGATGATTTTGAGGTTATCTTGAGATGATTTCGGGGCTTTAGTGTCCCCGCGGCCCGGTCCTCGACCAGGCCTCCACCCCCAGGAAGCAGCCCGTGACAGCTGACTAACTCTCAGGTACCTATTTTACTGCTAGGTAACAGGAGCATAGGGTGAAAGAAACTCTACCCATTGTTTCTCGCCGGAGCCTGGGATCGAACCCAGGACCACAGGATCACAAGTCCAGCGTGCTGTCCGCTCGGCCGACCGGCTCCCTCCATAGATCCAGTAACGCAAGTCATTCGTACTTGTGTAAAGGAGGAAATGTCTATGTTTATCTCTCAGAATGTTCGGTAATATGTTTATTGTTTGTGATGTGTGTCTATGTATGTATTAACACGATGTACTGAACGGGGTGAGAATAGCTTGAGCTACCTCATCCCTTTGTGTGGATTTTACCTCAATAAACTTATTTCAATTTATAGTCATTTGTTTACACCTTGAAGAACATAGATCAATAAAGGGTTCACACATGTTTGACTAAGGATTGTTTGTGTTTAAATTATTTTCACTGTATTCCAGTATTGTATTACTTACCACTGTATTTTCCCAGCAGGTGGGAGCGGGACAGATTGCCAGGTGCTATATAACCTTGACTTTAGAAAAGCCTTTAGTAAGCGCCTCATGAAACTCATTACAGAGTTAGATTTTACATTTTTGCACATGGTGAGTAATCCTGAGATGGATTAGAGGTTGCTTATTAAAAAGTTGTGAACATAAATGGAGTTAATTAAATCAGAGTGAGAAGCCGCCGTAAGCTTAGACACAAACAACATCAGTTGTGAATTTCTAAACGATATATATTAAAGCAGGAAATAAACTGAGGCGAAGACTCAAAACCACTGCAAAGAGACTTAGGCGTATTAAAGCAGGAAATAAACTGAGGCTAAGATTCAAAATCACTGCAAAGAGACTTAGACGTATTAAAGCAGGAAATAAACTGAGGCTAAGATTCAAAATCACTGCAAAGAGACTTAGGCGTATTAAAGCAGGAAATAAACTGAGGCGAAGACTCAAAATCACTGCAAAGAGACTTAGGCGTATTAAAGCAGGAAATAAACTGAGGCTAAGATTCAAAATCACTGCAAAGAGACTTAGGCGTATTAAAGCAGGAAATAAATTGAGGCGAAGATTCAAAATCACTGCAAAGAGACTTAGGCGTATTAAAGCAGGAAATAAACTGAGGCTAAGATTCAAAATCACTGCAAAGAGACTTAGGCGTATTAAAGCAGGAAATAAACTGAGGCTAAGATTCAAAATCACTGCAAAGAGACTTAGACGTATTAAAGCAGGAAATAAACTGAGGCGAAGACTCAAAACCACTGCAAAGAGACTTAGGCGTTTTAAAGGAAAGAACGACAGATGGCGTTAAATGCTGTAAAGAGTAAGGCTTGACGCTGCGGAAATTACAGACTTACGAGATATCATCTCCATTTGGGAGTCCTGATTTGCACGGCTCTTAACTATAAAAAAAAAGATTAATTTCGTGAATAGGATATTACGATTTATCTTGGATATGTTAAGCTTCATTACGATTACGCGGTTCACTTGTGGTGTGCGTGTTGTGTTATGGACATACATGAACTTTAATGCATAAATAGCAAAAGGACAAGTTTAATTCCGGGAATTTAAAACTTATTTTTTTATGAAGAGAGATTGAAACACTGTGTGTGTGTACTCACCTAGTTGTACACACCTAGTTGTGCTTGCAGGGGTTGAGCTCTGGCTCTCTGATCCCACCTCTTAACTGTCAATCAACTGGTGTAAGGATTCCTGAGCCTACTGGACTCTATCATATCTACATTTGATATCGTGTATGGAGTCAGCCTCCACCACATCACTGCCTAATGCATTCCACCTGTTAACTACTCAGACGCTGAAAAAGTTCTTTCTAACGTCCCTGTGGTTCATTTGGATACTCCGTCTCCACCTGTCCCCCCTTCTTTGCGTAGCACTCATGTTAAACAGTTTAACTTTATCTACCCTGTTAATTCCTCTAAGAATTTTGTAGGTAATGATCATGTCTCCCCTTACTCTTCTGTTTTCCAGTGTCGTGAGGTTATTTTACGCAGCCATTCCTCGTAACTCATTCCTCTTTGTTCTGGGAATAGCCTGGTGGCATACCTCTGAACTTTTTCGTGTGTGCCTGTGTGCGTGTGTGTGTGTGTGTGTGTGTGTGTGTGTGTGTGTGTGTGTGTGTGTGTGTGTACTCACCTAGTTGTGCTTGCGGGGGTCGAGCTCTGGCTCTTTGGTCCCGCCTCTCAACCGTCAATCAACAGGTGTACAGATTCCTGAGCCTATTGGGCTCTATCATATCTACACTTGAAACTGTGTATGGAGTCAGCCTCCACCACATCACTTCCTAATGCATTCCATTTGTCAACCACTCTGACACTAAAAAAGTTCTTTCTAATAATTCTGTGGCTCATTTGGGCGCTCAGTTTCCACCTGTGTCCCCTTGTGCGTGTGCCCCTTGTGTTAAATAGCTTGTCTTTATGTACCCTATAGGTGTGTGCGTGTGCGTGTGCGTGTGCGTGTGTGCGTGTGTGTGTGTGTGTGTGTGTGTGTGTGTGTGTGTGTGTGTGTGTGTGTGTGCGCCCTTGTCTCTCTCTCTCTCTCTCTCTTTCTCTCTCTCTCTCTTTCTCTCTCTCTCTTCCTCTCTCTCTCTCTCTTCCTCTCTCTCTCTCTCTTCCTCTCTCTCTCTTCCTCTCTCTTCCTCTCTCTCTCTCTCTCTCTCTCTCTCTCTCTCTTCCTCTCTCTCTCTCTCTCTCTCTCTCTCTCTCTCTCTCTCTCTCTCTCTCTCTCTTCCTCTCTCTCTTCCTCTCTCTCTCTCTCTTCCTCTCTCTCTCTTCCTCTCTCTCTCTCTCTCTCTCTCTCTCTCTCTCTCTCTCTCTCTCTCTCTCTCTCTCTCTCTCTCTCTCTCATTTTTAATTTTAGACTCGCTGCCAGAAATAGTGTGAGGAGCCTTAGTTGCTCAAGTTAGCGGATAATTACGTCATTCTTGGAATACAGCTTTATTCATTATTCTCTCTCGTCTCTTCTCCTCCAGCTCCTTCTCTTCCACATGACTCATTTCTATCGCGGATGTTGCTGGTCCTTACCTACCACTACTTACATATCATTGCCTATGAGGGAGGAAGGTCTAGCTCTGTGTGCCTCTCTTACCTGTCTTGTTGAACCTATTGCCTTATAATTTAACTGTTCTAACGTTGGAATTCCTTGTCGAATCTGGCTTGACATTTGTGGATTGAGGTGGTTCCCACAACATATCCTTTCAGTGCATTTCAACTGTTGAATATATTATTTTGTCCTCTTGTCCAACTTTCTCTCACTTTAAAAGAGGCTGTCATTGTCCAGCTTGTCAATTCTCCACTGTATTTTGTATGTTGTAATCATATCCGCTCTGTTTATTTTCTCATACACGGTTATGATGTCTTCTATTGTGTAGATTGCCTTGAAGGAGTCCCGATTTAGGTTTCTATATGAAGTTCTTTCTTATATTCGCTTGTATTCCTTACGCTGCTGATGTCATCCTATTTATGTCTGCCTCTGGTGTCAACGTTGGAACTGTATTCACTCCCATATCTGTATCTCTGGTGCAGGTATGCCTTCAGGTATCCTCTCTCCCTTTCCCATCTTCATTACCTTACACTTGATGGACTGAATTTCAGCAACCATTTGTTTGACCACTCCTGGAGTTTGTCAATATCCTCCTTTAACTTCCTGCAGTTCACATCTGTTTTCACGTTCCTCGTCGGCTTTGCATCATCTGTAAACATCGACATGTCTGGGCTCACTCCCTCGGGCAGGTTGTTGACATAAATTAGGAACAGCAGTGGTCCCAGGACCGAGCCTTGTGGGACCCAACTCCTTACATTCCTCCAGCCTGAAACCACCTCGTTGACTGTTGACTGTGTTTTCTGTCCTTCCGGTACTCCCTCAGACAGTTCATTTTTCCCCAGTTATCCCAGCCTGCCTCTCCATCTTGTTCAACAGTCTTTCATAAGGAACTGTGTAAAATGCTGTTTGACACTGTTAGAATATAGTCTACCTAGCCTTCCTTTTCCTGTCTAATTTTTCTAACCCTGCCATAGAACTCAATGAAGTTTGTGAGGCATTACTGTCGCTTCTAAATTCCTTCTCACCGTTTGTCACACAGTCCGTCCTCTCCAGATGTTCTACAATACATGGACCTGATTACTTTCTCCAGCACTCTACAAGAAGTTCGTGTCAAAGACACTGGTCTCTAGTTTAGTACCTCCTTTCTATCCCCCTTTTTTGAAAACTGGGAAAACGCTTGCCACTTTTTCCAGATTTCTGTGAGATTTCCTGTTTCAGGCATCTTGTTAAAAATTGTTGATAATGTGTGACAAAGCTCTTTTGCAGCCTCCTTCAGTAGCCATGGGAAGATCAGGGTTGGTCCCATTGACTTCACCACATCTAGTTCCTCCAAGGTGTTTTCTTATCTCTTCTACAGTAACGACAATGTCATCCATTGTTTATCCTCAGAGGTAATAACAGAGCTTCAGACCTCTGTCATTAACTTGGCTTGCTTGCATGTTTATGGATTGTATGATTTTATATCTCTGTTGTATATGATATCTCCGTTTAACATCATATAGGATACTTACGTAGTTTTAGTATTTTATTGTTGAATTATATTTCAGGGTTACTGCTTAGGGTCCCATGTCACCCATGTCTTGTGGCTATGGGGAAACGTCAGTTCTGAAGCTAGATTAAAACCCTCATCCCCCTTCCCGGAAGTGGCAAGGGGAGTAAGGAGGGAAACTGAATTACCTGGAGATGGTTCTGGGAGTTCTTCTACTCTCCCTCATGTCAGGCCTGGAACCAGGGGTTGACTTCTGATAACACGGTCCAGGAGTCTGTTGCTTGAAGAGGCCTGCAGGCACCCATACATCTACTTCAATCCGGATGCACTTCTCTAATTGTTTTTTGAAGACAAACCTTCATGTCTTATCCTTGCTGGGAGGGTATTGAGCAGCAGAGGATCTCTGATGTTCATGCAGTGCTCTCTGATTATACCAATGGTATCTATAATCCTCACTGGTTCCATTCTGTATAGAATAGAACCTATGGTTCTCTACCAGTGTGATTCTCTCAGAACCTCACTGGTTCGGAGTTCTCACTGGTACGCAAGCGAGACATCACATGTGATTGAAATAGTTTGAACATTCTAGTGGAATCTCTGGATTTGGACGTTCTCATAATCCATCTCATCATTTCCTTCCCCCCCCCCCTGGCCGTCGCTATATTTGTCCTGCTATGTTCACTAAATGTCATGTCATCAGACATCATAAAACCCAGATCTTTCATATATTAGTTCCTTCTATGAGTACGTGTGATCGTATCTCGTACTCTGTATTTCGATAAAGTGCTTCATTTCTCCCTAACTTAAATACCTCGAACTTATCAATATTGTTATTTTCTGTTGCCCAGAGACAATTTTTTTAGTAGTTTTTCTACAAAAACAAAGTTTTTAAGTTTTTTGTGTGTGTTTTTTGTGTCTGGTAATCACACAGATGACAATTTCAAGCTGATTTTTGTATCATCTGCAAAAGATAACACGAATCTGCAAAGGACATGTGTTTTTTGTCTATATCTGACCTGCGAGTGAGCAAAAGCAGCGGTGCCAGGACTGTGCCCTGGGGTACACAGCTTTTCACAGTGTTTGGACTTGATTTTGAGTTGAGTGGCTGTCAATCTTTACATCCTGTGTGACAGGTAATTGGCCATATTTCACCCTACTTGTTATTCCAATATTTGGCTTATTTTTTGGGCTTTCACTCCCATGGCTGAATCTTATGTTCCTGGTGGAGATGGTAACGATTGTTACACAGAAAAAAGGTGAATTAGGAAAACAAATAATTAGTAACAGGGAGTAAAATGGGAGTAAGTGAAATCGAGAGATAAAACTTGTGGATGTTCATGGGAAGTTGAACACCCAACTTGTTGGGTGAAGTTGAAGTTGGAAGTTATGTTGAA
The DNA here is from genome assembly GCF_040958095.1 of Procambarus clarkii. Lineage (NCBI taxonomy): Eukaryota > Metazoa > Arthropoda > Malacostraca > Decapoda > Cambaridae > Procambarus > Procambarus clarkii. The sequence continues at coordinate 32,722,920 of NC_091202.1, forward strand.
CACATATAAGGCCCTAGGGAGACCCTTGGTGTCTGGTAACTTTTTCTCTCTCTCTCTCTCTCTCTCTCTCTCTCTCTCTCTCTCTCTCTCTCTCTCTCTCTCTCTCTCTCTCTCTCTCTAGCCCTGAAGACGGTAATATCCCCATAATATATCACCAATTAACATAAACAACTTTAAAAGCACTAAGTTATCTCACAGATGGTTAGTCCGGTCTCCACCACAAACTCCCAGTATCACCACGACCCCTAGTATCACCACACACCCCCAGTATCACCACCCACCCCCAGTATCACCACCCACCTCCAGTATCACCACCCACCCCCAGTATCACCACCCACCCCCAGTATCACCACCCACCTCCAGTATCACCACCCACCTCCAGTATCACCACCCACCCCCAGTATCAAAACACACCTCCAGTATCACCACCCACCCCCAGTATCAAAACACACCTCCAGTATCACCACCCTCCCCCAGTATCAAAACACACCTCCAGTATCACCACCCACCCCAGTATCAAAACACACCTCCAGTATCACCACCCACCCCCAGTATCAAAACACACCTCCAGTATCACCACCCACCCCCAGTATCAAAACACACCTCCAGTATCACCACCCACCCCCAGTATCAAAACACACCTCCAGTATCACCACCCACCCCCAGTATCAAAACACACCTCCAGTATCACCACCCACCCCCAGTATCAAAACACACCTCCAGTATCACCACCCACCCCCAGTATCAAAACACACCTCCAGTATCACCACCCACCCCCAGTATCAAAACACACCTCCAGTATCACCACCCACCCCCAGTATCAAAACACACCTCCAGTATCACCACCCACCCCCAGTATCAAAACACACCTCCAGTATCACCACCCACCCCCAGTATCAAAACACACCTCCAGTATCACCACCCACCCCCAGTATCAAAACACACCTCCAGTATCACCACCCACCCCCAGTATCAAAACACACCTCCAGTATCACCACCCACCCCCAGTATCAAAACACACCTCCAGTATCACCACCCACCCCCAGTATCAAAACACACCTCCAGTATCACCACCCACCCCCAGTATCAAAACACACCTCCAGTATCACCACCCACCCCCAGTATCAAAACACACCTCCAGTATCACCACCCACCCCCAGTATCAAAACACACCTCCAGTATCACCACCCACCCCCAGTATCAAAACACACCTCCAGTATCACCACCCACCCCCAGTATCAAAACACACCTCCAGTATCACCACCCACCCCCAGTATCAAAACACACCTCCAGTATCACCACCCACCCCCAGTATCAAAACACACCTCCAGTATCACCACCCACCCCCAGTATCACCACCCACCCCCAGTATCACCACCCACCTCCAGTATCAAAACACACCTCCAGTATCACCACCCACCCCCAGTATCAAAACACACCCCCAGTATCAAAACACACCTTTCCATGCAAATAGCGGACATCAAACCGGAGTGAATATCCGAGGCTCACTTATCATGATCACTTTAGAAAATCAAAACAAACCCATAGATGTCAATATTGTGCCTTGAGGCTCGTTTGTGTCTCGCGACGCTTGTGAAGTGTTCAGGTGGTGTTTGTGAAGGTGTGAATGGTGAAAGGGGAGTTTAGGCGCTCCAATTATGTTTAGGCTGTGTAGTGGTGTTGGAAGTCGATCGACTTTTAGCACCACGGTATATTTTAGCCATCTGCCAGGCCTTGAAAATCTGGGGCCAGATTCACGAAAGCACTTACGCAAACACTTACGAACCTGTACATCTTTTCTCAATCTTTGTTGGCTTTGTTTCCAATTATAAAACACTTATGAGCTCCGAAGCACCAGGAGGCTGTTTATAACAATAACAACAGTTGAATGGGAAGTTTTCATGCTTGTAAACTGTTTAATAAATGTAACCAAAGCCGTCAAAGATTGAGGAAAGATGTACACGTTCGTAAGTGATTGCGTAAGTGCTTTCGTGAATCTGGCTCCTGGAATGGCGTCTTAAGTGTAGTGCAGATAAACTACCTCACCATTCACACCTTCACAGTGTGAGTGAAGGTGTGTGTCAAGTGTCAAGTTCAAGACACTCAGTATCTTGAACCACTGAGTGCTTGTCAATTGGTAAGAGCTTTATGGTGGTGTTTTCCGATTTTTGGAATTCAGAAGCGCCTCTTACTTTCTCAAAGGCTTCTGCGTCCCACTGTCCCTGCAATCTTATATAAATAAAAATGAAAATGTTCGTTTCTTCAAAACCGCTAATCCCCGAAAGTTCTTCACCGAATGCTTTGAAATTTTGACAAATCGTTCCATTCGTATACGAGCGAGTTTTTATATACCTACAATATAGATGAAACACCTGTGACAGGTAAAAACAAGTTTTTTTTTTTTTAAACAGTACCACCTGTTTTTACCTGTCGCATTTTTTGAAAAACTTTTACCTTTTTGAAAAACTATGTTTTTCATGAGAGTTTTCATGTGAGGGGAAATCTCCGAAACCTCTTTACATATTGCTTTGAAATTTTGACACAACCTTCATCCGAATAAGCACGTGTTTTTATATACCTACTATATACATGCCAACCCTGTGACAGGTAAAAACATGTATTTTTTTTAATAGTGCCATCTGTTGGATGTAAGAGAAACACACATTAATCTCTTAAAGTTCTTCACCGATTGCTCTGAAATTTTGACACAACGTTCCATTCGAATACGTGTGTGTTTTTATATACCTACAATATAGATGGCACACCTATGACAGGAAAAAACAAGTTTTTTAAACGGCACCATCTGTTGCACGTAAAAGCAACACACACGCTATACTAAATATGTTACAATTCAATTTCAATGTTTCCAATTGCATTGATAAATTGAATTTTCATAGATTTTGATTTATTTTCATTTTGATTGAATTATTTTGTGTGGCATTGCGTTGGAATTGAGCTGTGTTGCTTACCATACCGTTTATTTTGCGAGTATAGTTTATTATTTTTTTAATTTTTCATTGTTTTTCATTTCGTTTGTTAACTGTTCTTAATTTTCAGTGATAAGAACATCAGATTATATGATATTCCCATTTTTCTAATGGGAACATCAGATTCCCATTTGCATTTGGTAATGCATCGGACGAGGGAGTGGGGGACGAGGAGGACGGAGGAGGGGGTAGTGGTGGGAGAGGACGAGGAGACGGGGGAGTGGGAATATGGTGGGGAGGACGAGGGAGAAGAGAATGGTGGGGAGGACAATGGGTATAGGGGAGTGGGGGATAATGGGGAGGATGAGACGAAGGGGGGAATGGTAGGGAGGACGAGGGGACGGGGGAGGGGGGAATGGTGGGGAGGACGTGGAAGGACAGGGGAGGGTTGCTGTGGCTAAGCAACATGCATGCGTTGCTGAGCCACAGCAATGCGTGGCCGGGTACATCTAATACCAAATAAACAAGGTGGAAGAGTTGTGAAGCTGGCGCCTCCACCCACATGTTGCCCTCGTGATGTACATCTCATTCAGAGGTAGCACTAAGAAGTGGTTTGTGTGTCGTAGAGGTCTACTGAGTGTGATTACATGTCGTAGAGGTCTAGTGAGTGTGATTACATGTCGTAGATGTCTACTGAGTGTGATTACATGTCGTAGATGTCTACTGAGTGTGATTACATGTCGTAGATGTCTACTGAGTGTGATTACATGTCGTAGAGGTCTAGTGAGTGTGATTACATGTCGTAGAGGTCTACTGAGTGTGATTACATGTCGTAGAGGTCTAGTGTGATTACATGTCGTAGAGGTCTACTGAGTGTGATTACATGTCGTAGAGGTCTAGTGTGATTACATGTCGTAGAGGTCTACTGAGTGTGATTACATGTCGTAGAGGTCTACTGAGTGTGATTACATGTCGCAGATGTCTACTGAGTGTGATTACATGTCGTAGATGTCTACTGAGTGTGATTACATGTCGTAGATGTCTAGTGAAAGAATTTTGTCCCGCGTTCCACGCATGAATGATATAAAAGTTTATTGGAACAAGTTTGAAACTGGTTTTGGCAACATATTACCCCCTACAGAGTCAAATCACCCGTTGATATATTCAGTGAATGAATAACAAATAACGTAAATTGGTATTAAATGAATTACTATTAACACCTCTGAGTATACCACGCAAGCACAGGAACAGACCAACAATGAGAGGAATGAGCTACAAGGAAAGGCTAAAGGAGCTGAACCTCACATCCCTGGAAAACAGAAGAGTAAGGGGAGACATGATAACCACCTACAAAATTCTCAAGGGAATTGACAGGGTGGACAAAGACAAACTCTTCAGAACGGGTGGGACACGAACAAGGGGACACAGGTGGAAACTTGGTTCCCAGATGAGCCACAGAGACGTTAGAATGAATTTTTTTCAGTGTCAGAGTAGTTAATACATGGAATGCATTAGGCAGTGATGTGGTGGAGGCTGACTCCATACACAGTTTCAAATGTAGATATGATAGAGCCCAGTAGGCTCAGGAATCTGTACACCAGTTGATTGACAGTTGAGAGGCGGGACCAAAGAGCCAGAGCTCAACCCCCGCAAGCACAATTAGGTAAGTACAATCCCAAGTGTTAAGAATTGACCTTAACTTCTAAACGGCGCCCATTTCCAGGGCCTAAAAGTCCGGCCTATTTTAAAATTCTCAAGTCGTGTATATTTGGGAATTTGACCTGTTGATGATTGCTACTCCGCGAGCCTATGAGTTACAGACTTCCAGGATCCATGAACAGTGAGGTGGACCGGAGTTTGTATCGTCTTGGGTTCCATGGGTTTCGAACGGCCGTTGTTTTTTTTGTTTGATATACGATGGTGTTAAAGAAATATGGATGCACTAATTCATGCGGCAAATTTCCAGCTAGTTTAAAATATTTAGAGGGTAATAAATTGACTTTTTGTTTTGTTTTTAATTCATGGAAGTCCTGCATTCACGGATATTAAGAGAGGGACCTTGGCATGTCTGGGCCCACCGTGGGGGGATGGGGTGTCTGGGCCCGCCTTGGATGATTAGGACCCGCGGGGGGGGGGGGGTGTCTGGGCCCGCCTTGGATGATTAGGACCCGCGGGGGGGGGGGGGGGGGTGTCTGGGCCCGCGGGGGCTCTCTGGGTGAACCTCTCACAGATTTCTCTCGTCTTAAAATTTGAAGAAGGGTTATGAGGCGCTTGTGGGGTGCGGGGACTTTACTTGACGGAGATCTTGAGTTGGCAAGGTTCTTGAGTGTGTGGAGGTGTGTGTAAACACTTGAGGTATTGTGGGGCCCAGGAGCTACAGCTCACGACCCCTCACTGATGGGGGCAGACACTCACAAAGGGGAGACATGACCGTGGTGTAGCGAGACTCAAAGATCATCAACAATTACACCAACATCAACCACAGACACAAAAATTATAACATGGCTTCCTGACTTCATCATCCCTCACCTTCACCTCACTTCCCTCACCTTCACCTCACTTTCCTCATCTTCACCTCACTTTCCTCACCTTCACCTCACTTTCCTCACCTTCACTTTACTTACCTCACTCTTCACTCTACTCAGCATCATCACACCTGACTTCATCTTCACTTGACTGACCGTGACAGACAGCACTTTGAGAACATTATATACAGCACCTTGAGAACACTGTATACAGCACCTTGAGAACACTGTATACACTACCTTGAGAACACTGTATACACTACCTTGAGAACACTGTATACAGCACCTTGAGAACACTGTATACAGCACCTTGAGAACACTGTATACACCACCTTGAGAACACTGTATACACCACCTTGAGAACACTGTATACACCACCTTGAGAACACTGTATACAGCACCTTGAGAACACTGTATACACTACCTTGAGAACACTGTATACAGCACCTTGAGAACACTGTATACAGCACCTTGAGAACACTGTATACACTACCTTGAGAACACTGTATACACTACCTTGAGAACACTGTATACAGCACCTTGAGAACACTGTATACAGCACCTTGAGAACACTGTATACACCACCTTGAGAAAACTGTATACAGCACCTTGAGAACACTGTATACACCACCTTGAGAACACTGTATACAGCACCTTGAGAACACTGTATACAGCACCTTGAGAACACTGTATACACCACCTTGAGAACACTGTATACACCACCTTGAGAACACTGTATACACCACCTTGAGAACACTGTATTCAGCACCTTGAGAACACTGTATACACCACCTTGAGAACACTGTATACAGCACCTTGAGAACACTGTATACAGCACCTTGAGAACACTGTATACACCACCTTGAGAACACTGTATACAGCACCTTGAGAACACTGTATACACCACCTTGAGAACACTGTATACACCACCTTGAGAACACTGTATACACCACCTTGAGAACACTGTATACAGCACCTTGAGAACACTGTATACACTACCTTGAGAACACTGTATACAGCACCTTGAGAACACTGTATACAGCACCTTGAGAACACTGTATACACTACCTTGAGAACACTGTATACACTACCTTGAGAACACTGTATACAGCACCTTGAGAACACTGTATACAGCACCTTGAGAACACTGTATACACCACCTTGAGAAAACTGTATACAGCACCTTGAGAACACTGTATACACCACCTTGAGAACACTGTATACAGCACCTTGAGAACACTGTATACAGCACCTTGAGAACACTGTATACAGCACCTTGAGAACACTGTATACACCACCTTGAGAACACTGTATACACCACCTTGAGAACACTGTATTCAGCACCTTGAGAACACTGTATACACCACCTTGAGAACACTGTATACAGCACCTTGAGAACACTGTATACAGCACCTTGAGAACACTGTATACACCACCTTGAGAACACTGTATACACTACCTTGAGAACACTGTATACACCACCTTCTGTGTGATAGTCTGTGGGAACGTTTAAGCATTTTTGTTCTTAAAATCTTGTTCTAAAAGTCTCGTTTTAAAATCTTGGTTCTTATAGCCTTAAAGTTTTGTTCGTAAAGTTTCATCTAAAGTACCTTAAGATATAAGGTACTTACATTCACTTCTCACCTGAAGTGCAGACATATCTTGAATTTGGTCTAACAACTTAAGATTGTTGACAAGTTCAAATTAAGTGCTGAGTACTCCATTATAGACCTGATTTGCGACTTCATTAAGTGTTATACCTCCCCCTAGCATCCTGGAGATGCCATCCCACCTAAATAAATTTTTGTATATTTTTGTATAAACAAAATAAATTTTTAGAGTATTTGACTCGAAACACCACACATCTCTGCAGGAGAAATATGGAAATTGACGATTTGTATATCAGTGTTTTCTTATCTTATGAGAGGATGATGTATCTGAAGCCTCCGTAAGATGGCCATCAGTTAGGTTTTTGTCTGGAGTGACAATAACTTACCAAGATAAAGCGGTTTTTAAGAGATTCTCTAATGTGATTTACATCTTCCTTCTTGTCGCTTTAAAACATCAGTGAACAATCACCTGACACAGACACTCCCTTGTGGTAATATTCCTCCAAGGAGTGCCGGACCAACCGGGCTGTGGTGGGTATGTGGGCCTGCGGGCCGCTCCAAGCAACAGCCTGGTGGACCAAACTCTCACAAGTCGAGCCTGGCCTCGGGCCGGGCTTGGGGAGTAGACGAACTCCCAGAACCCCATCAACCAGGTATCAACCAGGTATATGCTTCAGGATATCATCGAAATAGATGTTCCACAGGAGTGGTCCGAGCACTCTGCCCTCTGGTATACTTCTATGGTATGTTCATATCACCATAGAATTCCCGTCACTATCATTTACTATGGTATGCGCCAGTAAATACACTTTTCGTGTCACAAGCATATCGGGAGCAGAACTAATGGGTTTCTTTTATTTGTAAAAGCAAATAACTTGTTTCTTTGTAAGTAGATTTGATCAAGGTGTTGTGTAAGCGACTCAACAAGGAGTTTTCCAAACATCTTACCCATGACTCAAAACATCTTACCCATGACTCAAAACATCTTACCTATGACTCAAAACATCTTACCCATGATTCAAAACATCTTACCTATGACTCAAAGCATCTTACCCATGACTCAAAACATCTTACCCATGACTCAAAGCATCTTACCCATGACTCAAAGCATCTTACCCATGATTCAAAACATCTTACCCATGATTCAAAACATCTTACCCATGACTCAAAGCATCTTACCCATGACTCAAAGCATCTTACCCATGACTCAAAACATCTTACCCATGACTCAAAGCATCTTACCCATGACTCAAAACATCTTACCCATGACTCAAAGCATCTTACCCATGACTCAAAACATCTTACCCATGACTCAAAACATCTTACCCAGGATTCAAAACATCTTACCCATGACTCAAAACATCTTACCCATGACTCAAAACATCTTACCCATGACTCAAAACATCTTACCCATGACTCAAAACATCTTACCCATGACTCAAAACATCTTACCCATGACTCAAAACATCTTACCCATGACTCAAAGCATCTTACCCATGACTCAAAACATCTTACCCATGACTCAAAGCATCTTACCCATGACTCAAAACATCTTACCCATGACTCAAAGCATCTTACCCATGACTCAAAGCATCTTACCCATGACTCAAAACATCTTACCCAAGATTCAAAACATCTTACCCATGACTCAAAACATCTTACCCATGACTCAAAACATCTTACCCCATGACTCAAAACATCTTACCCCATGACTCAAAACATCTTATCCATGACTCAAAGCATCTTACCCATGACTCAAAGCATCTTACCCAAGATTCAAAACATCTTACCCATGACTCAAAACATCTTACCCATGACTCAAAACATCTTACCCATGACTCAAAGCATCTTACCCATGACTCAAAGCATCTTACCCATGACTCAAAACATCTTACCCATGACTCAAAGCATCTTACCCATGACTCAAAACATCTTACCCATGACTCAAAGCATCTTACCCATGACTCAAAGCATCTTACCCATGACTCAAAACATCTTACCCAAGATTCAAAACATCTTACCCATGACTCAAAACATCTTACCCATGACTCAAAACATCTTACCCCATGACTCAAAACATCTTACCCCATGACTCAAAACATCTTACCCATGACTCAAAGCATCTTACCCATGACTCAAAGCATCTTACCCATGACTCAAAACATCTTACCCAAGATTCAAAACATCTTACCCATGACTCAAAACATCTTACCCATGACTCAAAACATCTTACCCATGACTCAAAACATCTTACCCATGACTCAAAACATCTTACCCCATGACTCAAAACATCTTACCCATGACTCAAAGCATCTTACCCATGACTTAAAACATCTTACCCATGACTCAAAACATCTTACCCATGACTCAAAACATCTTACCCATGACTCAAAGCATCTTACCCATGACTCAAAACATTTTACCCATGACTCAAAACATCTTACCCATGACTCAAAACATCTTACCCATGACTCAAAACATCTTACCCCATGACTCAAAACATCTTACCCATGACTCAAAGCATCTTACCCATGACTTAAAACATCTTACCCATGACTCAAAACATCTTACCCATGACTCAAAACATCTTACCCATGACTCAAAGCATCTTACCCATGACTCAAAACATCTTACCCAAGACTCAAAACATCTTACCCATGACTCAAAACATCTTACCCATGACTCAAAACATCTTACCCAAGACTCAAAACATCTTACCCAAGACTCAAAACATCTTACCCAAGACTCAAAACATCTTACCCATGACTCAAAACATCTTACCCATGACTCAAAACATCTTACCCATGACTCAAAACATCTTACCCATGACTCAAAACATCTTATCCATGATTCAAAACATCTTACCCATGACTCAAAACATCTTACCCATGACTCAAAACATCTTACCCATGACTCAAAGCATCTTACCCATGACTCAAAACATCTTACCCATGACTCAAAACATCTTACCCATGACTCAAAACATCTTACCCATGACTCAAAACATCTTACCCATGACTCAAAACATCTTACCCATGACTCAAAACATCTTACCCATGACTCAAAACATCTTACCCATGACTCAAAACATCTTACCCATGACTCAAAGCATCTTACCCATGACTCAAAGCATCTTACCCATGACTCAAAACATCTTACCCATGACTCAAAACGAGAATATTGGCCCATAATTCTCTGCTGGTGTCTTGCTGTGCCTTTTCTGCACAGCAACAACTCTGTCCTTCTAACAGAACAGCGGCGCTGGGTTTGCTGATTGATTGATTGATTGATTGATAAGGATTAAGCCACTCAAAGGGTGGCACGGGCATGAATAGCCCGTAACAGGTTTGCTGGTAAGATCAAAATAAGTGTTGATCCTTTCAGGATATTCGAACTTAATAGCGTATCCTAGGCCTTGCTAACATTCGCTTTTGGTAGAATTTTTTGTATTTTATTTATTGTAATATTACACAAAAAACGGGAATTGGGAAGGAAAGGTAAGTTAGTGAGAGAACGATTTGGCTCAGTTACTTGTATCTTATTGGCGAAGTGAGAAGCAGGAAGGTCACTCCTCACCACGGTTATCTTGATAGGTTATCTTGATATGATTTCGGGGCTTAGTGTCCCCGCGGCCCGGTCCCCGACCAGGCCTCTACCCCCAGGAAGCAGCCCGTGACAGCTGACTAACTCCCAGGTACCTATTTTACTGCTAGGTAACAGGGGCATCAGGGTGAAACTCTGTTCATTGTTTCTCTCCGGCGCCCGGGATCGAACCCGGGACCACAGGATCACGCGTGCAGTGTTCTGTCCGCTCAGCCACCGGCTCAGCCCACCGGCAACGGTACTGGTACTTATACAACCATGAGGCGTGTTTTAATTACGGGCTCACCATAGCCCGTGCTACATGGACATTTCGTTCAGAGAAGCTAAATGTAAAAACAACAACGTGTGTTTAAAGACGGTGTGAGACCATAAGACACTTGTTTTCTTACTCTGTGTCACCAGCTAAAGTGGCTGTGATCTCCTCGTCCCTGATAGTTTGCTTCTGAAGTCCGCGTCCCACTTACCAATTGCTTATATTTGCACTTGTTCTCCTTCGTTGGTTGACTCGTGATAGATAGTGTCGGTCGGTTGGACTTCATTCCCTGGAAACACAAACCGAGACTGTCTCTATTTTCCGCTTGTTACAACTTGTAATAAAGTTGTTATATCTTGGCTTAACGTGTTTATGACGTATTAGAACGTTGTTACAACTTGCTATATTGGTTGTTATAACTGGTTAGGAGGTGTTAAAACTTGTTCGAACGTTGTACCAACGGCTTAGTTTCGGTGTGTGTTTGGCGGGTTTATAGCGAATCTTGGGATCGTTCATTGTCATTGGTAATAATTCTTTTAGTATTTTGTTTCATCTGGATATGTATTTATTTTTTAATTGTATTTATGTTGTATTTTAATGTTGTTTTAACAAATTTTTGTTTTAATGTTGTTTTAACAAATTTTTTCTTTACCATTCGAGGGCTTTTTTTAATGTTATTGTAAAATTATTCCAAGTTTTCCATGGAGAAAATCTATTTATAATTCCCAGACGACAAATGAGAGACACAACCATGCATAGATACCTGACAAAATTGCAAACAAAAACTTCCTCGACAATAAATTAAAAAAAAAAAACTAAATCCTGCCCAAGAACATATCAAAGGAAAAGTAAATCACTCTCTCCACCAGAAGTTTATAATTAAGAATTCCTTGTTTTTTTTTTCTAATTAGACTCGTAGAGGGAACATTAGTAATTAGCTCACAGTAATAATCATGTCGAGGCGATGAGTCACAATAACGTGGCTGATGTATATCTCACAATCGACTTGAGAATGGTCCAGGACGGACCGAAACGTCGTCGTCCCTTCAATTTCTAGTGTGTGGTCTGGTCAGCAATCATGTCGAGCTTCTCCAGATTTATTATACATGAATTGTGAGGTCATGTAATTTACAACAAAATCCGAAACAAGAATTTGATTTTAAATGACTGTGGCCGGACAAGAGGGGGGGGGGGGGGGGGGGAGGGGTGGAGATAGATAAGGAGGATTATATATTATTATGTTATATAACGTATATGGAACCTCGCCACCCCTCCCAGCTTCCCCCACCCCCATCACCAAGAGACCAGGAGTAAGATAAGGAGACAGGAGAAGGATGCAGGAGATAGATTGGGAGAGAGGAGGATGCTGCAGGAGGTAGATAAAGAGCGAGGTGAATCTTGGAGGTAGATAAAGAGAGAGGAGGATCCTGGAGGTAGATAAAGAGAGAGGAGGATGCAGGAGATAGATTGGGAGAGAGGAGGATGCTGCAGGAGGTAGATAAAGAGCGAGGAGAATCTTGGAGGTAGATAAAGAGAGGAGGAGGATCCTGGAGGTAGATAAAGAGAGAGGAGGATGCAGCAGAGGGAAGATAAGGAGAGAGAGGAAGAGGCTGCAGAAACAAGATACACAAAGAGAAGAAACAGGAAGATAAGGAGAGAGGAAGACGAGCAGAGAGTAACAGTGAAAAGTGGAAAAATAGAAGAGATGGAAGAAGGGGTGATGGAAAAACCGATGGAAGTGAAAGAATAAGGAGGGAGAGAATATTGATATGAACAGCTCTTGACAGAGGAACATGAGAATGAAGAGAATGTAAAGAACAGTCAATAACAGAGTGCAAAATAGTATTATATTATATTATATATATATGGCTCATAATCTAATAATACTGTCTATTACGAATTTGTCATAACCCTCTCTCATTTTATTAAAAAAAAATAATTGGAGAAATTATGTATTTAAAAACTTGTTTGAGCCACAGTAAAGATAAAATTATCCCGCCAATAATGTCCACTTGAGCTGCTTTCCTAATTATATCACCCCGTTGTGTACAATATCAGCTGCTATCGAAAATATATCGGTAAATTTTGTTCACTATCCTCTAATATGCAACGAATAGTAGAGATGAGCTTAGCGAGTCTTTTTCTTGCAAAATTTACTAAATGATTACAGTCGGGAAAAGTTCTTGTATCGTGGAGGGTTGCTAATGTGGTGCCGATTTTTACGAAGGGAGACAAATCATGGAACATTCTTAAGCTACTGCTTAAGAACACTTAAGAGCGAATTACTTTAATTACTTTTACTAATAAGATAGCATGTAAAGTGTTCGATAGAGCGTAATTAACATAAGCTATCCGTAAACCCTTTTTTCTCAATATATTTAAAATGTTATCTTGAGATTATTTCGGGGCTTTAGTGTCCCCGCGGCCCGGTCCTCGACCAGGCCTCCACCCTCAGGAAGCAGCCCGTGACAGCTGACTAACACCCAGGTACCTATTTCACTGCTAGGTAACAGGGGCATAGGGTGAAAGAAACTCTGCCTATTGTTTCTCGCCGGCGCCCGGGATCGAACGAGGGACCACAGGATCACAAGTCCAGTGTGCTGTCCGCTCGGCCGACCGGCTCCCACGTCTACATTCATGGTGATGTAGAATGGTGAAAGACATCACCATTCACTCTAGGTGATCAGTACAATTAAATGCATTTCATTCAGTCACACGGTTTAGATGCCACGTGCAACCAAGATATGTTTTATTGTTTGACTGAGAATATGCTTTCTTGAGATGATGATTTCGGGGCTTAGCATCCCGGCGGCCCGGTCCTCGGATGCATACTTCTATCTTTCATAGTGACTGTAAATATTGAAGATGTCGTTATTACTATTCTAAGGTATGGTGAGGAGGGGGAAGGGGGGGGTTGTTTTGTCATGTTCAATCCAGCATCACGAGCACAGAGCCACATAGCACATCAACAACACCAACATGACTATGCCACATCATCAAGACCATCACACCTACACAACATCATTATACCTTCACATCAACAATGCCATTTTATACAATTAAAACGTAAAAAACATCACTACACCAACACCATATCATCAACACTATCATACATATAAAACACGATCAAGACCACTATACCAATGCCACAATGCCTGCACCACATCAACACCACCACAATACAACACCACCACAATACACCACCACATCAACACCACCACAATACAACACCACATCAACACCACAATACAACACCACCACAATACAACACCACATCAACACCACAATACAACACCACCACAATACAACACCACCACAATACAACACCACATCAACACCACAATACAACACCACATCAACACCACCACATCAACACCACCACAATACAACACCACATCAACACCACCACATCAACACCACCACAATACAACACCACCACAATACAACACCACATCAACACCACAATACAACACCACATCAACACCACCACATCAACACCACCACATCAACACCACCACAATACAACACCACATCAACACCACAATACAACACCACATCAACACCACCACATCAACACCACCACATCAACACCACCACAATACAACACCACATCAACACCACAATACAACACCACATCAACACCACCACATCAACACCACCACAATACAACACCACAATACAACACCACATCAACACCACAATACAACATCACTATTCCCACACCACAATACCTACAGCACCTTACAAAATACTAACACGAATTGACCAAATTGACAAAGAGGAATTCCTGAAACCAGTAACTTCACAAACAAGAGGACACAGATTCAAGCTAAGGAAACAAAGGTGCTGAAAAAAACACTAGAAAGTTTTCTTTTCCAAAGTGGCAGACGGTTGGAACAAGCGAAGTGAGGTGGTGATGGTGGAAGCCAAAACAGCCATTAGTTCCAAAGAGTTATACGATAAAGAGTACTGGGAAGACGGGACACCACGAGCGTAGTTCTCATCCAGTAACTACACAGTTTCACTCAGCACCACAATCATTATATTCAGACAAATGTCCTCACGTGCAATTGTCTCTCCCACCTCCTTTCTCCTTCCCCCATCAAGGCTAATGGGAAAAAAAACCATTATACTCCCCCCCCCCCATTTAAGCTCACATTTGCCGGACTTGATCTCATTAGGACGATGTCGACCCTGGATAATTATGACCCTACTAGAAATAGGAACTTTCTGGGGTCCATCTTATCTGTTCTTGGTCTCCTCCTCCTCTTTCATTTCTTGGCAGAAATGCAAAAAATGTTTAGTAATAAGTTGTTAAATCCTTCCCTATTTCTAGTAACGGTAGGAGTAGTAGTAGTCTTACAAGCAGTAGTCCTAGAAGTATAGTCCTAGTTACAGTAGTTCTAAGAGTTCAGTAGTCTTAGTAACAGTAGTTCTTAAAGTTCAGTGGTCTTGGTAACAATAGTTCTAAAAGTTCATTAGTCTTAGTAAGAGTAGTTCTAAAAGTTCATTAGTCTTAGTAAGAGTAGTTCTAAAAGTTCATTAGTCTTAGTAAGAGTAGTTCTAATAGTTCATTAGTCTTAGTAAGAGTAGTTCTAAAAGTTCATTAGTCTTAGTAACAGTAGTTCTAAAAGTTCAGTAGTCTTAGTATGAGTAGTTCTAAAAGTTCAGTAGTCTTGGTAACAGTAGTTGTAGTAGAGAAGTGTTATTAACAACAGTTCCAGAAGCAGAGAAGTCTTAACAACACTAATTTTGATAGTACATATTTGTTATATATGTGTGTGTAAGACTTTACCAATTGTGGTAGCTCAACCGTGTTAGGTTGTAGAGTAGGTCACATTGTTGTCTTTGGGTCGAGGCAAGGTAAGGACAAGGTAACTATCAGGGGAAAGCGCCAAGCCATTACGACTATATAGCACTTGGAAGGGATCAGGATAAGGATTTGGGATGGGATGGGGGGAAAGGAATGGTGCCCAGCCACTTGGACGGTCGGGGATTGAACGCCGACCTGCAGGAAGCGAGACCGTCGCTTTACCGTCCAGTCCAAGTGGTTGGGCATTGTAATGAGGCAAATGATCCACACTTGCCAGTAAAAATCCTCAAAACCTTTCACAAACGAATTATTAAAATGTTCACAGAGTATTTATACATATTTATCCCAGTTCGTAATCATATTCAACTGTAAAATAGGAGAAAATATTTGTCTGTCTGTTCGAAGTTGGAGGCCACACAGTTGGGACTAGACTTACCTAAATTTGTAGGGTAAATAGTCTAAGGTACGGGACGGACATAGGCTGATCAGGATCAGGGTAGGCCAAAGTTAAATGAATTAGGAATATTATTAATTGTTCATTAAAGGGAAGAGGGGTTAATTGGGAAGGGGTCAGATCAGGAGAGGGGAAGAGGGAGGAGAGAGGTTGATTAGAACGGGGAATGAGGGCTGTAGGGGAAGAGCGGAAGAGGGGGGGGGGGAGAGAAGACGAAAGGAGGAGGAGGAGGGCACCCGGGCATCGCCGGGTATAGTGGAAGACGAGGAAAGGAGGACGGTCAAGGGGCGGGGGGGGGGGGGGGGAGGAAGGGGTACTTAAAAAGTAACATAGTTATGCTACTTTCTGGGACTGTTTGTTCAGAGGACCAGAGACTGATAGACCCGGGCCACGCCGGTTACCCCCTCCCCCATTAGTATATGTGTATATACTAGATTTTTGTTATCATTAGCTATGTATATAACTGATTAACTATAGACCTCCCACCACACACCCTGCAGCAGGTAGTCCAGGACCCACCACCCACCACCCACCCTGCAGCAGGTAGTCTAGGACCCACCACACCCTGCAGCAGGTAGTCCAGCACCCACCACACCCTGCAGCAGGTAGTCCAGCACCCACCACACACCCTGCAGCAGGTAGTCCAGGACCCACCACACACCCTGCAGCAGGTAGTCCAGGACCCACCACCCACCCTGCAGCAGGTAGTCCATGACCCACCACACACCCTGCAGCAGGTAGTCCAGGACCCACCACCCACCCTGCAGCAGGTAGTCCAGGTCCCACCACACACCCTGCAGCAGGTAGTCCAGGACCCACCACACATCCTGCAACAGGTAGTCCAGGACCCACCACACATCCTGCAGCAGGTAGTCCACCACCCACCACACACCCTGCAGCAGGTAGTCCAGCACCCACCACACACCCTGCAGCAGGTAGTCCAGGACCCACCACACACCCTGCAGCAGGTAGTCCAGGACCCACCACACATCCTGCAGCAGGTAGTCCAGGACCCACCACACATCCTGCAGCAGGTAGTCCAGGACCCACCACACATCCTGCAGCAGGTAGTCCACCACCCACCACACACCCTGCAGCAGGTAGTCCACCACCCACCACACACCCTGCAGCAGGTAGTCGTCCACCACCCACCACACACCCTGCAGCAGGTAGTCCATGACCCACCACACCCTGCAGCAGGTAGTCCAGGACCCACCACACACCCTGCAGGGTGTCTTGGGTAACACACTCAAGTGTGGCAGAGACTCTCTGCTTGGGTCCCTCGAGGCTTGCAGGAAGAGCGGGGGACATATACCATAGGCCCTTCACATCACCCCAGAGAAAAAGATCACAAGGTGTCAGGTCAGGCAGAAAAATATGTATACACACACGCACATCACTCCCTCAGTTACTCATTTAGATGAGTACTCTATGGTACATGTCCTCCCCTCTCTCCTAACCATCCTTCTGAAATTATTAACGTCAGACGGACACAGTGATCTCGTAGCAAGAGCAAGGAAAATTGCTGAAGATGAATAATGAACCAGAGGATAACCCTATGCAGGCGACTTGAGAATGGTCCAGGACGGACCGAAACGTCGTCGTCCCTTCACCTTCTAGTGTGTGGTCTGGCCAACAGGATAACCCTACTCACAATGAACCAATGTGGCAAATTGCAAGAAACGGAAAGGCAAACAAACGATGAATGGAAGAAACTCCCGTAGAAACCAATTAAGAAGCCAACCAGACCCCAAGAGCAGCCCCCAAACCAATGCCAAGGACCATCTTCAAAACCGAGAAACCAGTAGATGGTCCCACTTATGCTTACATTGCGGCACTGGAAAAAGATCATCTAGGATCAGATCTTAGAGCCAAACCTGACATTAGAGGCAGATATAACATATCCACAGCTAATTCATGTATAATTACAAACCTCGGGAATACAGTTGACCTAGTTGAACTGAAACCAGTGGAAAAAATCACCATGATGATACTACAGCATTTCCCGGTTGAAGTTCATGCAAACAGTCTCTTACAATGCCCAAATGTCACAACGGCGGAAAGGTGTAGGCACAACAGTGTAGAAACAAGACACGTCCTCGTAACAATAAAAGGACCTCGCATCAACACTCTGAATGTTGGGATCTATGGACAATTCAGGTTAAGGCTGTACAATCCAGAACCTATGCGCTGTTACAGATGTCACCGCGCTTCGGCCACCATAAAGATGGCTGCAGAGGCGCGGAACGATGTGGAGTATGCAGCAAGCTCCACAACACCAACATATGCAAGAATCTGCATAAAGAAGGCAAACAAACGAAAACAATGTCCAAACTGCGGGGATACACATCACGCCTGGAACAAACGATGTCCAGAAAGGGTAAAAAAATACTAGCTTTCGGGTCTACCCAGCAACCCAAAGTCACAACTTCTAGACCACAATCGACCAGACCCTCGGTAAAAAGCCAGTGGTACACTCCTCGGCAAGTCGGAATAAATGAAAATCAGCAACAGACTAACGCACCAATTCCTTCTAGTCTGAGCAAGAACAGGGCCTCCAATACCTGGAGAAAACAAAGTAATGCTCCACACTCCTCAAGGCAACAACAACCGAATAGATCAGGGCAGCAAAACGAATACACCTGCTATTACCTCCAAGACCTCCCAAGCACGAATGACGAGTCCTACATTATCAAATGCCCCAGTAGCTGGATGTAGCAAAGACGCTAGGACTCAACCAAGAGTCTCCTCACCTACCAAGAAAAGAGAAAGGTAGCCAAAAAGTATCAAGTGACTACTGTTCTAACGGTTATTGCCTCCCTGACAGAGACCTTCAGCAAGATGCTTGACAAAGCATTCCAAGCACTGGAACAGACCAACCCACATTCAAGGAAGGAAATGTTAACTAAGTTAACTAATTGCCAGAAGCGCTATGCGTACTAATGGCTTTAGGTATTGTATGTACTACCTCTATCTTTAAATCTAACAGAATGTTTGTACTGTAACTCTGCAACTATGTATGTACTTTTCCTAAATAAAATTATTATTATTATTATATTATTATTAAGTTAAAAAAAACAATCTACTGAACTTATTTCTTCCACACTTCTACATGCCCAACCTGAAAAGGTCGACGAAGTAGAAGTCCAAGAAGGTGACGAAACTGAATGGTTTCAGCACCCAATGGCAGTCTCTACTCCAACCAAGAAGACAATGGCAGTCTCTACTCCAACCAAGAAGACAGAAGCCGTCGGGGAAGTCAGCACTTCAAAAACTATCATGGATTCAATGGATTCAACTAACAGAATAATGGACAATCTCAAGATTATACAATGGAATATTCAAGGATTTAAAAACAACGCACAAACACTCAGAGCAGTGCTTCTCAAGGACAAAATTGATATTGTTTTACTTCAAGAAACAATCACCAGGACTGAAAGAAATATCAATATCCCAGGATATAAAGGTTTCTACTGCCCAATTGCACAAGGTGGCACCAGAGGCATTTCAATTCTAGTAAGAAATCATATCAATGCCACATCAATCACAGACCTGCCCAACTGTGGCGAGAACGTCGAAATTATTGGTGTTAATCTCACTATGAGGAACTCAATGTTGTCCATCTTCAATGTATACAGGAGCCATAGAGAACACGACATGGATCTCTCTGCAATCTTTGAAATAGCAGTCACTACACCTACTATCATCTCGGGTGACTTCAACGCCCATAGTGAATTACTACTTGATTCACCAAGAACCGACGCCAACGGAAGACATATTGAACACCTTTTGGATGAAGTGCCTGAAGCCAGTCTGCTTAACTCGACGGAACCAACCCACACTGGTGGGAGGAAACTGGACCTCACGTTTGTCTCCACCAGTATTTATGAGTTGTCATTGGTCAGTTGACCATGTTCTGACTAGTGACCACTTTGCTACAAAAACAGTTATTGATATAGCACTACCTCCTAGACCTCCAGCTCCCGAGCCCGGATGGGACTTTATCAAAGCAAATTGGACAAAGTTCTAGGAATCTCTCGAAACTTGGCACCAAAACTACACTCATCCAGACAGCACCGAAGAAATGGAAAAAATTTAGTAAATGCAATACATAGAGCAGCAAATCACGCCATCCCCAATAGGAAAACAATTACCCAACAACACAAGGACCATTGGTATTACTGTGATAGAATCAGAGCTACAAAACAGACTAAATTGTGCACGAAAGAATTTCAGAAGAGATAGAACCGAAGCTAATCTAGGACTTCTTAGAGCTGTCCGAGATCATGTGCACGAAGAAACAGCAAAAATCAAAGAAAAATGGCTTGAGTGGAATGCCAAGCTAAATCAGCATACGTCCTTGGGCGACATCTGGAGGGAGATCAACAAGGCCAAAGGAAAATCGCCTCCTGCTCCGCCCCATCATGTTCATCCAGAGCAAGAAGCAGATAGGTTAGCAAATCTATTTGCTTCAAGAGCCAGTTCCTCTTAACTTCCTCAAGCAACTCTGACTCACCAACAAAGACTTCAAGCAGCAAGATGGAAAAAAGTAGATGATGCTTTAGCCTTACCTGACGAACTAGACTAACCTTTCAATCTGAAAGAACTCAGAAGAGCTACAAAGAAAACTAAAAACACAGCTCCAGGTGAGGACAAAATCACTTACAACATGTTACCCAAGCTAGGAGAAAAGGGTGAAGAAGCCTTCTTGAATCTCCTCAACAGAGTATGGGTGACAAGAACTCGACCACTCTCTTGGAACAATGCAATTATAGTTCCCATTCCAAAACCTAAAGACCCAAGAAATCCAAGACCCATCTCATTAACAAGCTGTCTGGCAAAAACTGCGGAAAGAATGGCTCTTAATCGAATTGAATGGAAAGCCAATCCACTACACGAAAATATGTTTGCTTACAGAAACGTTGTTGTAACCACAGAATGCCTTACCTCCCTCCTGGATCTAATCAATGACAAACCTGGAATCCTTATTTTTCTAGACCTAGAAAAAGCCTTCGAGTTAGCCAATGATCCAGCTACACTGTGCTGCTTTGTGGATAAGGAAATCAAAAGACACGCTCTTGCCTTTGCCAAAGGAAGCCTGGTTAACCGAGAAGCTAAAGTCAAATTCCAAGGAAAAACATCGACCTCAAAGAGGCTGGAAAATGGAACTCCACAGGGAGGAATACTAAGTCCCTTCCTCTTCAACTGTCTCATGGAACAATTCATGAAGCTCAAGTTACGAAAAGCCAAACTGCTTAACTATGCAGAGGACTTTGTGGTCATCATCAATGGAAAAGGTGCAAGGAACCATGCACAAAAATGCCTAGATATTATCAGCAGGGAAGCGGAACGCATAGCAGTGAAAATAACAGCAATAAAACCAAAGCAATGGCCATTAAAATGAGAACTCAAGACATCAGACTCGCAATACAAGGACATGAAATTGAGTGAGTTAACCCTTTTCAATACCTTGGAGTCATAATAGACAGCCAGTTGAAATTTACTCAAGAAATTGCATATCTCCGGCAACGTTGTAAAGCCTGAAACTCAGCTTTGCGCTCCCTGACCAGTCTTAGAGATGGTGCATCTCTACCAGTACTCAAAATGTACGACGTTCAAGCAGTTAGGTCACTCATCGACTATGCTGCTCCTGCTCTTACATTCCTCAGTGATAACCAATGGGAGAAACTGGAAGTGTCTCAAACTGATGCTCTCAGAACAATGCTGGGAGCACCTATATGGACGCATCGAGAGAATCTAATCATGGAAACCAACTTACCAGCATTAAAAAACAGGATCAAACAAAGGATAGCCACCATAACAACAAAACTTGTTGGAACCACCGCCAGACTGTCAATCAGAGATAGCATACACAGATCGTTCCACAGAAACCTTCAATATAGAACAAGTGCATAGACGAATAATCTGGTCAAGATTCTAAAGAATGTGGACTTGAAATGGACCATTAAAAACAAAGGGGAAGATAGACCATATCAACATTTTCGGCAGCCTCCTCCATGGGAAGAATCGAGTCTAAAGATAATCATTGAAGGATTACAAGTTAAAAAATCAAAATGTGACTCGCAGAGGCTCAAAGCAGTCATAGAACAACAAATGGAAACCATCTAAAGACATACAACGACTCTCATCTTCACAGACGGATCAGTTGATGAAGAAAGAGGTTCTGCTGGGGCAGCAGTTTACACTAACAACCATGAAGCTTACTGGAGCATGAATAGTGGGTGCTCAACATTGCAAACAGAATTATATGCCCTGAAGGAGGCCCTAAACTATACAACTTAGAATAATTTACATGGTATCATCATTCATACCGACTAAATCTTCACTCCAGGCATTGTTATCCAGTCAACACAGAGATAATATACAACTCCTCACATAAATCCAACATATAGGAAAAGAAGCCCCATAATCTAGGATTGTCAATCACCCTAAATTGGATACTAAGTCACATTGGCATAGATGGTAATGAGTCACATTGGCATAGATGGTAATGAGTCACATTGGCATAGATGGTAATGAAAAGACAGACTCACTAGCAAAAACAGCCACTGCTTTGTCTGTTGTACAGGTTCAAATACCTCCAAGTTTTTCACAGATTAAGGAGCAAATCAAGAAGAAAATACTCCCAATTATCAAAAGTCGCCACAGAGCCAAAGCAGGGGAAGGAAGCTTCACTGCAATATGGAACGAAAAAGCCACTGGGCACTACTCTCTCAAGCCTGACAAAAAAGATAGCTAGAGACATTGCAGTAGCCATACACAGATTCAGACTTAGTTACAAGTGCTGCTGGGAGGTAAACCCAATAGCTAAAAAGAGTCATATCTGTGGAACAGAAGCAGAGGCGCCACTATTGCACTACTTACTGGAATGTGAAGCTACTGAAGCCCTGCACATCAAACTCAACATTAATCCAACGACAGCAGCTGCATTAGATTCTCATTCCACAGCGACTACAATGATTAAAAAAGCCGTTGAAGACTGGGACTTACTAGTGAGCATTTTGCATCTACATCCGCCACCAAAATAATGTTATTGAAACAAGACTAAAACCAGTGCACTGAAACAGATGAGAAAAAAGAAACGGTGGAAAAGGAGGAAACCCCACCTCCATTTAAAACTTTGACCCAAATATCACAGTAACAAGGTTATTGCGAATAACCGAACTCAATTACGGGCTTACCATAGCCTGTGCTACATCGACATTTCGTTCTGCGAAGCTAAATCTAAAACAACAACAACAATAACGTCAGGTTAGGTGACCGTGGCGGCCATTTCCTCCGATACATCTTCCTGGGAGATTTTCATTCAGATAAGCCCACACAGTGAGCTTCCAGCGAGGTGGAGCCCCGTCCTGTTGAAAAATGAAGTGTTCTTCGTTGCAGTGAGCTCATCATTTAGCCAGTAATGAAGCATGTGCAGATAAACATCGTTGGTCACATTTCTTTAAAATAATATATATTTAAAAATAAAATAAATCATGAAAATGATTCTTGCAGATGACGCAGAACACATTCACTTGTGAGTCCTTTAAGCCCTGGAAACACAAACCGAAACTGTCTATATTTTCCTCTTGTTACAACTTGTAATGAAGTTGTTACATCTTGGCTTAACGTGTTTATGACGTATTTGAACGTTGTTACAACTTGCTATATTGGTTGTTATAACTGGTTAAGTGGTGTTAAAACTTGTTCGAACGTTGTACCAACGTCGTAGTTTCAGTGTGTGTGTTTGGTGGGTTTGTGAGCTTTATTGTGGCGCGGTGATTACCTTCGCCCCAAATAATGTGAACATTATGCTTGTTGACTTTGTCATTCGTATGAAATGTGGCCTCATGACTGAAAACAAGACGTTGCTCAAACTCGCATTCATTAAGTTTCTCATGCATAACATGACCAAAGACCAAAGAGCCAGAGCTCAACCCCCGCAAACACAACTAGGTGAGTACACAGCAAGCAGCATAGCAACTGCTTGCACCTTTGCTTGTCGTCTGTCTTTGGGACCTGAATGAGCTGCAGGTTGTTGGGTGTCATTAGGAAGCGTTTCCTGGCGAGGTGATAAACTGTCGTTCGAGTAATCTGGGTTCCCAGACTTGCTCTTCTTATGGATTTCTTGGGGGGCTTTGCAAAATTGTTTCTCGAACACACTCGGACATGTTTTCCGGTACTGGTGGTCGTCCAGATCATTTCGCCCTGCACAGACAGCCTTCCTCATCGAACTATTTTGTGCCATGTCCAAATCTGTACTCCAGTTCGTGCATTTTTAACGAATTCTTTTACAAATGTACACTGCAGTCTTGTTCGACTGTGTTCGTGAATACTCTTTTAACACACAAAACGCCTTTTCATTTTCAGTGAATGGCATTAATATATCCAAAAAGAAAAAACAGTAAACGTAGAATTTTTGGTTTTACATATGCTGTTAAAATGTATAATTTTAACGATAATTGGGCTAGTTATTAGATTTCGAAATTTAGTATTTTTTTCTGAAAGACCCTGTATAATTAATTAGGATACCTATGGTCCACTCATTAAAACTATTCCTTAGAAAATATGACTCATTTATATGTTGATGCAACGAACGAACTCAAAATGTTAACGATCTTTACTCATTACGGCACCAGACAATCTAATGAAGTTAACAAACTCGTGACTCATCTTAATGCAATAGCTGGTGTTTGGTGAGTCTGAATTCTGTGAGTTTTGAGCACTGAATCCTCAGTATGGATGGCGCGTGTTAAAGTTTCCAAGGGAGATGGGTTCTTCTCTTAAAGGGAGTTTTTGTGTGTGGGTCAGTTTTGATTCCTCCTTTGAGACTAAATTTCAAATTTTCCCTAACAGAGGGCTACCTCTGTTAGGGAAAGGGCTACCTCTGTTAGGTCCCCCTCCTCGTCTAATATATCTATCTGTGTGTCAGCTCTTAAGAAACTTCAGCAAACCAGACTCGGTGTCCAGTAGACAGGGCAAATGAAGGTGCAACTTATTTTGTTTATGTTGTGATCTGGGCGATGAGTTTGGAGAGTCAGGTGGCACACTTCATCAGTCCAAGGAGTATCGTCAGCAGGTGTGCAGCTGGGCAAGGTGTTCCTCTTCAAAGAGCTGTTTTGTAAGAGTTGGGACGGAGCACCACGTCCGTCGCCTTCAAGTTCAAGTAAGTTTATTGAGAAAATGAAAGTACATTTCAAATGGATAGAGTAGCTTAGGCTGTTTCTACCCCTCGTATATATAAAGTCCCTCAAGAGGCTCTCAAACCAATACAGTACACAATTATTAATCACATTTTACATTTCACATTACAATGGTAGTCACATGACATGCTGTGAGATCTCTTATTGATTATGCTGCCCCTGTTATTTCTTGTTTTGGTAAAGACAGATTAAACAAGTTGAAGAAGGTACAGAAAGAAGCCACGAGAATAATCCCAAGATTATTCTCATGGCCCAAGAAATACTATTACTGAGATAATGATGGTAAATGATGGAAGCTTTGGCAATTAGATTAATGAGAGGCGAATGAATTAATCCTCTCACTTCAAAAGGTGGGAATAAATGAAATAATGCATGTCAATGCATTATACGATCCTTATGATCTAATGTTACAAAGTATGATGTCCTTTAAGAATGAATTTCATTGCTAAAGAAATAATTAACACCATCATTGGAGTAATACAACGTAGATGCAGTAATTTCTCTATGTTCACAGACTCTTAACTTTGCTGCGGTTTGCTATTTCACAAGACATCGCCTTGTCCACAGCCTCCCAACATTTTAAGTCCTTGAGAAGCAATATCACCTTGGCCACACACTCCCAAGATTTTGACATTTTTCTTGTTAAACACTTGTACCCCCACTACAATCAAATGTAACTCTATTCTTAATTATGTCTTCAAATTCTATTTTTGTAAACCATTTTTCCTGAGCTTCTCCGTCAACATTTTCCACCACACTGGGTTGAACACTGCCATCGTTAGTGGATAGTTCATTTTCCTGAGACTTTCAATCCGCGATACGCCATCCACTTCCTTACTTTCTTCCCCCTCCGTTTCATTTCCCACTACACCCCATCTGTTTGCCATAGCTAATGTTTCTAGAGCTTCAGTCCTCTTGTCCAACTTTTTGAAGAATTCCAAGATCTGTGTACCGAATCGACAACACTGCCCTGCACCTCATAACCACTAGAGTGCACTTTTTCGGCTCCGTTTCCTACTGCCACTGTTATGATCGCTGCCTGACAACAGTCCTTCCCACCCTCGAGTCATTTTTAACCATCTAGAAAGATCGCAGACGGCCCAAGCTGTAATTTAAGTTAAAAAGGAACGAGTCTTATACACAATTCTTGCTTGATATTTGGCTGTACAGGGGTACATTGTGGCAGATTGCGAAAGAAAATGGCGCCCGGGTGGGCGGTGACACATCTGGGGTTTGGTGGAGTGCAGTGACACTGTTTAGAGTTCACACAATGAGATAGGTGACTAGCGGGGGCTCAGCCAAGCGACAAGCTTTCTGTAACATCATCAGCAGGCGCCGAGCTCACCCCAGGGAGCGGCGCCGAGCTCACCCCAGGGAGCGGCGCCGAGCTCACCCCAGGGAGCGGCGCCGAGCTCACCCCAGGGAGCGGCGCCGAGCTCACCCCAGGGAGCGGCGCCCGGCTCACTGTTCCGCTAGACTTCAGACAGGGAGGTTGTGACCTTGGGCACTCTCGCGAGGATCTTTAGATTTGGATCCTAAGTGGCGAACTGAGCCTAAGAAAGAGGCAACAAGACTCTGACCATATTGAGGTGCTAAGCGGACCTTTCTGGATACATTCATATGAGTATCGTCGACGAAGGAACCTGCTGAGACTAGAAAAGACTCAATAGCATACCAAATTCAGTGGAGGGAGCTGCATTTGGATCTTGGTGGGTCAACACAAATGGACTGACCGTCGAAGCCTAGTGACAATCCCGACCAGTGAGTTACGGACGTGATAACGACTCGGTGTGTGTATGAATCTATAAGGAGTAGCCGTTGAAGCTATTGATGACACGACCAAGGTTTGTTTGATGACACGACTAAGGTTTCCACTGTTTCTTCTTTGTTCCTGCTGTACGCTCTTGCCTTCCTTCGAAGCTTCGTTTACCCTTCGTTTACCCGGGGGCCTCGTAGCCTGGTGGATAGCGCGCAGGACTCGTAATTCTGTGGCGCGGGTTCGATTCCCGCACGAGGCAGAAACAAATGGGCAAAGTTTCTTTCACTCTGAATGCCCCTGTTACCTAGCAGTAAATAGGTACCTGGGAGTTAAGTCAGCTGTCACGGGCTGCTTCCTGGGGGTGGAGGCCTGGTCGAGGACCGGGCCGCGGGGACACTAAAAAGCCCCGAAATCATCTCAAGATAACCTCAAGATAACCCTGTTTATGGATGCTGGCTTGAAATCTCTCACGTGGGGGCTTCATGTGATTTGGATGCAACCAGCATTGTTGATGCCTCGACAATTGCAGCAAGATGGCAACAATTTTTCTCCTTTGTCAATCTTGACAAAGGAGAATCTTGTCAATCAAATTTGTCAATCTTGACAATCTCACTGTCGCGAGTCATGCTTCTTGCCACAATACCGAAATCTGAGTTCAAATTAGCATTTCCAAGCCATATGTCCCTAACGAGAACACTTTATACATAATGTAGACTCTTTAATATATTTTGCCACTTTCTTGTATCCAAGTCCTTGCACTAAAAGTCTTTCTTGAGCCTCAACCTTTAACAAGGCTACAATTTGGCTTTGTATTCCACCACGTACAATGTTCCTCTTGACCAACACATCACTTTCATTGTTGATATGAAGAAATTCAGGATCCAGGTATGTCGGATTCTTAAAACAATAACTTTGGTGTAAATTATTCCCACTTCAGGAATAATCAAAACAATATTATTAAATCCGTCAGTCATTAGTTGTTCCACCTCCTCTTCTGTCCCAACCGTTACGTAGAGTGAAGCACCATCCTTAAATAATGGTTCATATTCACCAAATTCCTTGGCCAATTGAACGGTCCACTCCAGCTCCTGATGAAAAGTTAGTTGACACGTCCAGGGGAAATAACAGCCGCTTCCTTCCATTAATCTATGTCTCTTGCTACGTGTGGTCTTGTTGCAGCCTTCCGGTGAGATTTTCCTGAGATTTGAGAATGGTCCAGGACGGACCGAAACGTCGTCGTCCCTTCAACTTCTAGTGTGTGGTCTGGTCAACATTTTCCTGAGAGTTTGTATAGAACTTTGAAACCCAGGTCCTGTCTGTCATCGATCACTACACTTCTTCACCCGTTCATCACTGTCAGTATCACTTAACTCTGCGCAGTTTTCTGTTTTTTTTTCCTGGTCAATGCTGCCCGAAAGGACCCGGATTCGTCTTGTCCATCATCCATCAAAGTCACTGGATCACAAGTTCACAATTTTTTAGAGTGCTC
The DNA here is from genome assembly GCF_040958095.1 of Procambarus clarkii. Lineage (NCBI taxonomy): Eukaryota > Metazoa > Arthropoda > Malacostraca > Decapoda > Cambaridae > Procambarus > Procambarus clarkii. Next base: position 32,751,559 of record NC_091202.1, read on the forward strand.
CAGGACGCACCCTTCCTCCACCACGGCTGGGATAGAACTGGCTTGCCTTGAAGTTGTACCGTGGGCTGGTATGTCACATATCACTCCAGGCCAAGTCGCAGTGAGCCATGATACTGTTTGTCAATGTAGTTTAATAAACTAGTTTGTTCAGAAGCTACATATTTATCGTCTGGAACTTTAATAATTGGATATTGTACATAAATATATTTAATAATTAATGAGAGCACGGGGTAGTTTATTGATTGATAAATACTTTCAATAATCCGATTACCCAAAATCTAGCTATAGCCTCGTATTTGTCAAAGGTCTACGTTTTATATTAAAGACGAAAAAATGAGGTCTCATTTTGATATTCCAAAAATATGCTCTTTTTTCTTAAGTATGTGTGATCTCTATGTGAAGTGCATTATTCTGCCGACTTTGGGATAATAAATGAATGCGTTTCATTGTTTTAATACAAGAATTAATCGTGTTATCGTGACCCTTGATTCTTGTATATTTTGAATGCCCGCAATGCTGTAAATTTTGAATCCATGACTGGATCCCAGTCACTTAGGCCTTGGTTAGGTCCATGTTGAATTTGTATATAATTAAAGTGAATATTTTTTACATATTCTCGGTGAGGATTTTTCTTTCTGAACCCAATAATTAGGGCAGACTAAAGTTATATTTTTACTCTAGATCACACCAAGGCTCATTTTTGATTGTGGGTAACAATTCTTTGTTTCCACAACTGAGCAGCTGCCCATTTCAGGCATACATGTTGTGGTGGAGTTTGTAAATTTGATGACTTCCTAAAGCGAATAGGTCCAGTAGAATGTAAATGAACTAATTTATCCTAGGCTGTTAAAATTGTGGTGCCCCGGTGGCAATTTTATTGACTCCTAAGATACCGTTGATGTCCAGATGTATAAAAATAAGCGCCTCCTGGATTTCTATCATCTACTCTATTCTTACGAACCCTTTCCCTAATTGTATTTGGGTAATTGAAAACGATTTTTATGGCTTGTATCAATTACGTTACGTTTGTAAGAATAAAGTAGGAAATTATAGAATCTGGGAGGCGTTTATAAAGTACCTTGAAGAGATTGTAGTTAAGTCTATGTAGGGGGAAACAGGGCGAAAAATTGATATCATAATTGACGAACGTAAGAGAGCGTGTAGAATCACGGCTGGTAACAGTGCTGTAGCTAACCATAGATGGGAAAAGGATCACAATGTTGATTTTAAGAAGTGAGAAATAATCTATAAATGTAATAATATTAGAACTAGAAGGGGCAATGGAAGGAGTTCTAATAAATACTCTGAATACTTTCGTTGATAACAAAAGCTTTATTTCGGAGGCTAGCTTTACTAGGAAAATGATTGAGTGAATAAAAATTAGATCTCAATAAATGTATGAATGAAAGCAGTGCCATTAGCCGCGTTCCTTGGGGGTATGGAGAGAGTTACGAGGGATAACATCCAGATGAACACCTCTATTAATAACATCTCCAGTTCTCAGAATATCAGGATTACAAACAGGACAAATGACCATAATTCCATAGAAGATATTACCGCTCACCAAAGCCCGTGCTACATGGAAGTGTTGGTCCAGTAGCTGAATCTAAAACAATAACATCAACAACACAGGTGACCCGGTCAGAAGGTCAAAAGCATAAGAGGACTGGACCCAGGCTCCAGTCCTCTTGTTTACGGGCTCACCATAGCCCGTGCTACATGGACACTTCGTCCTGAGTAGCTAAATCTTTAACAACAACATGGACCCAGGATAACAGCCTCATTAGACGTTGAGTCTAATGAGGCTGTCGAGTAATGAACGAGTAAGTCTCGTTCTAACCACACTCAGACTTTGACAACGCACTCTTATAGACACTGGTTAAACACGATGGATATATAATGGTGCAATTATACACGGTTTAAACATGGTGCAGTAACACACATTTCAGTTATCCATGCTACAGTTATACACGGTACTTGCAGTTATACACAGTGTAGTTATTCACGTTGTAGTTACACGTGGTTCAGTTATATATGGTTCAGATATACAATGTGTATTTATATACTATGTATTGGTACACGGCGAAGGTATACAATGTACATGGTGTAGTTATGCACTGTACATGGTGTAGTTATACACTGTACAAGGTGTAGTTATACACTGTACAAGGTGTAGTTATACACTGTACAAGGTGTAGTTATACACTGTACAAGGTGTAGTTATACACTGTACATGGTGTAGTTATACACTGTACATGGTGTAGTTATACACTGTACATGGTGTAGTTATACACTGTACATGGTGTAGTTATACACTGTACATGGTGTAGTTATACACTGTACATGGTGTAGTTATACACTGTACATGGTGTAGTTATACACTGTACATGGTGTAGTTATACACTGTACACGGTGTAGTTATACACTGTACACAGTGTAGTTATACACTGTACAAGGTGTAGTTATACACTGTACATGGTGTAGTTATACACTGCACATGGTGTAGTTATACACTGCACATGGTGTAGTTATGCACTGTACAAGGTACAGTTGTACATATACCAATACACGGTGCAGTCATACACTATACAGCAATACACACCACAGTCATACACTATACAATTATACACAGTGTAGTTAGACACTGTACAACCATGCACAGGCTACGGGAGCTGAACTTCACGTCCCAGAAAGACTGAAGATGTTGTTGCTAAAGATTCGCTACTCGGAACAAGCAGTTCCAAGTAGCACGGGCTATGGTGAGCCCGTAGGTACTTACTGAAGAGTAAAGGGAGACATAATCATAACCAAGCAAATATTGCGACAGCCAGAAAAATGATAGGATGGATTACGAGAACTTTCAAATCCAGGGATCCCATCACAATGGTTGTACTCTTCAAGTCACTTGTGTTGTCCCGTCTCAAGTACTGCTCGGTACTCACGTCCCCCTTCAGAGCAGGAGAGATTGCTGAAATAGAGGGAATACAGAGAACATATACGGCACGCATAGACGCAATAAAGCACCTAAATTATTGGGATCGTCTCAAAGCCCTCCAAATGTACTCACTAGAAAGAAGACGAGATATCAAATAATATACACCTGGAAGATACTGGAGGGCCAAGTACCAAATCTACACAGTAAAATAACAACGTACTGGAGTGAACGATATGGAAGAAAATGCAGAATAGAACCAGTGAAGAGCAGAGGTGCCATAGGCACAATCAGAGAACACTGTATAAACATCAGAGGTCCGCGGTTGTTCAACGTCCTCCCAGCAAGCATAAGAAATATTGCCGGAACAACCGTGGACATTTTCAAGAGGAAACTAGATTTATTCCTCCAAGGAGTGCCGGACCAACCGGGCTGTGGTGGGTATGTGGGACTGCGGGCCGCTCCAAGCAACAGCCTAGTGGACCAAACTCTCACAAGTCAAGCCTGGCCTCGGGCCGGGATAGGGGAGTAGAAGAACTCCCAGAACCCCATCAACCAGGTATCAACCAGGAAATCACCACCTACAAAATTCTCAGAGGAATTGACAGGGTAGATAAGGATAAACTTTTAAACACTGGTGGTACGCGAACAAGGGGACACAGGTGGACACTGAGTACCTAAATGAGCCACAGAGACATTAGATATAATGTTTTCAGTGTCAGAGTAGTTAACAAATGGAATGCATGAGACAGTGATGTGGTGGAGGCTGACTCCATACACAGTTTCAAATGTGGATATGATAGAGCCCAGTAGGCTCAGGAACCTGTACACCAATTGATTGACGGTTGAGAGGCGGGACCAAAGAGCCAGGGGACAAATTCACGAAAGCACTTACGCAAGCACTTACGAGCTTGTACATCTTTTCTCAATGTTTGGCGGCTTTGTTTACAATTATTAAACATTTAATGAGCTCCGAAGCACCAGGAGGATGTTTATAACAACAACAACAGTTGATTGGCAAGTTTTCATGCTTGTAAACTGTTTAATAAATGTAACCAAAGCCGTCAAAGATTGAGGAAAGATGTACACGTTCGTAAGTGCTTTCGTGAATCTGGCCCCAGACATCTGGACATCAAAGAGCCATACACTGGACATCTTCACACAGTACAGAGAAGCATACACCACTCCTCAGATGCCCAAACTCACCCCTCAGCGTTGAGATGCTTATTAAGTTCCACAACTTTACCAAATTAATAAAATAACAAGTTTAACCTGATTGAACTTTTAAACTTATTGAACAATCCATCGATTATTTTTATAAAATTAACACCAGCTAATTTCCCGGGATCACCTTTCGATGAATATATTATGTTAATTTATAATATCAATATGAAATTAACGTGTAATTATTCTTAATAAAAGACAAAAAAATCACTGAAGCCTCATCAGTTTGTAATGGATATTTAATATTTGTTCAAATTACAAATTGATATTAGGATAATTTTAGGATTTACCGTAAATTTCGCATAACTTATAATAAACTTAACCGATGTGGTTAATAAAGAGCAGATCACAGGCATTGTATGAGTGTGTGAGCTGGTTATCTTGAGGTTATCTGGAGATGATTTCGGGGCTTAGCGTGCCCGCGGCCCGGTCCTCGACCAGGCCTCCTTTTTGTTACATCCCCCTCAGGAAGCAGCCCGTAGCAGCTGTTTAACTCTAAGGTACTTATCATTGCTAGGTGAACAGGCGCATCAGGTTGAGAAAAACTCTGCCCATTTGTTTCCGCCTCCGCCGGGGATCGAACCCGGAATTTTAGGACTACGAATTCCGAGCGCTGTCCACTCAGCCATCAGGGACACCGTGGACAGTGTACATTGTATAACTGCACTGTGTATAGGTGAACAGTATAACTGCACTGTGTATAAGTGTACAGTGAATAACTACTGTGTATAGCTGTGCGGTGTATAACTGCACTGCGTGTATGCGTCGATCTCCCTTGTACATTGGCATCAGGTGTAAGAACACGTCCTGACAGGAATACACTCAGACCATTTGCTTCTGAGCCCACAACGCAGTAGGCAATGTAGAAGCAGGTACTTCCTGCTGCTGCAGATGCATTTCAATCCTTACTTGCATGACCCGGAAACAAATGAACGTGTCCCAGAGGAGTGCTTGTCCAAGCTCTGTAGCATCTGCTGAACTGTCTTACACTCTCTCTGTGGAGCGTAAGACCAAAGTCGTGACGACTTGTGTCACGACTTCAATATTAATGACGTGAGAAGTTGTCGTGTACCTGGCCGAGGTTCTCGGAGTTCTTCTACTCCCCAAGCCCGGCCCGAGGGCAAGTTTGGCTCGTGCGAGCTTGGTCCACCAGGCTGTTGCTTGGAGCGGCTCGCAGGCCCAAATATTCACCACAAGCCGGTTGGTGGTAAAGCCTTTGAGTTAGTGTAAGATCTTCCAGCTAGATAAGTACGTCAGTTACCCAATATTAAATGGGTGTAATAATCCCAAAGTCCAACCACTTGGGCTGGACGGTTATCTTGAGGTTATCTTGAGATGATTTCGGGGCTTTTTTTTTTTTTTATGTCCCCGCGGCCCGGTCCTCGACCAGGCCTCCACCCCCAGGAAGCAGCCCGTGACAGCTGACTAACACCCAGGTACCTATTTTACTGCTAGGTAACAGAGGCATAGGGTGAAAGAAACGATAGAGCGACGGTCTCCCTTCATGCAGGTCGGCGTTCAATCCCCGACCATCCAAGTGGTTGGGCACCATTCCTTCCCTCCCCGACCCATTCTAAATCCTTATCCTGACCCTCTCCCAGTGCTATATAGTCGTAATGGCTTGGCACTTTCCCGACAATTCCCTTCCCTTCCCCAACTCTAACCACACGTGGAGAAATTCATATCATTAACACAAGGTCTTTATTTTTAGGTGACTGTGGGCCGGGAGGGTCCGTGCATCACACGAGGCAGCTCCATGCATCACATGAGGCAGCTCCATGCATCACATGAGGCAGCTCTATGCATCACATGAGGCAGCTCCATGCATCACATGAGGCAGCTCCATGCATCACATGAGGCAGCTCCATGCATCACATGAGGCAGCTCCATGCACCACATGAGGCAGCTCCATGCATCACATGAGGCAGCTCCATGCATCACATGAGGCAGCTCCATGCATCACACGAGGCAATGGTCGCTACATGCTGCTGCTCCTTCATTGTTCACACCTATGCATAATTAAATATATTTATATAGGTTACCTTTACTTTGTGAAGAGCTGGTAAATTTGCTTTACCAGCTCAAATTTGGTAAAGAGCTTTGAGAATTTGGTAAAGTTACCTGAACATACCTCCAGGGCTGATATGTACAAGGCTGATATGTACAAGGCGTGCGCATATGTGCAGCGAATTGTCTGTCAGGTGGACTCCATTTTCCTTAAAGACATTATTTATTGTTTTACTTCATTAGTATCACTTCTTGGTAATTACTAATTATTGAAAACATGTAATTTGTAATGTTGTACCATTTAAATCAATTCATAAGATAAATGGGTTTCCTAAACAAGCTTGTTTAACAGTGTTTTCAAACATTTTCTCTCTCCATAAAGAAAATGGTAAAATACATATGTGATAATTTGAATTATAATCTGTGGCTGAAAATTCCCACGGGCACGCGAGATAATTTGTTAAGAAGATTATTGCCAATTTCAGCACTCTTTCTCGTGAAAGAGTGCTGAAATTGTGTCCATTAACGTGGACACAATTCACAATTCTCGTGTCTACTAACACCTTGGTCCAAGGTGTTAGTGGACACGTTGAAAAGCTTCTCTTGCTGATATGTAAATTGTTAATTGTATTTTCTGATTTGTGTCTTGAGAAGATTGTGTCTTATTGAGAAGATACAATTAACAATTTACTACAAAAACTAGAAAACGGCCAACCTACTCATGAAGAGTTCTCCAGACACCAAACAGAACGCCTTGAAAGAAACCAACGTCGTCTATGCCTTCAAATGCCCACCTGGGGACTGTCGGCCCCAAAGAACTCAGTATATAGGCAAGACAACAACGACTCTTTCTAGGCGATTAACAATGCATAAACAACAGGGCTCCATCAACGAGCATATAATCTCCTCACACAACCAGACCATCTCCAGAGAAATCTTAACAAGAAACACAGAAATTATCGACAGATACAGTGATAGCAGGCGGCTCGACATCAGCGAGGCCCTACACATCAAAAAGTCAGAACCAGCAATCAACAGCCTATTAACACACAATTACATTCTACCCACTTCAAGACCCCAAACCAGCACAGAAACAAGCAGATAAAATGTATACACATGGTTACATACCTCACTTATACCCATTGTTTCGTGTTCTGTCTTTTCCCAATGATTTGATTCCTGTCACTTAACCAAAAACAAATATAAACATGAATTGGAGTACATAAAAATCAGTCTTTGAAAATGTGAGAGGTCTTGCGAAACGCTTCTAGGCGTCAGACCATAAATAAAAAATGTAAAAATTAACTTTGGAGATAATTTTTCAATTACTCCCGACAGTGAAGAAAAACGTAAGAAATATTGAGAAGATTCGTGTTAGAATTATTAATCTTACCCTTTCGGTCATATTCAACAACATACATTTACAAGAAAGATCCCCCAGGCATATATGCAACTGAAAACTTCACACCCCAGAATTGACTCGAACCCATACTCTCAGGAGCACTATGCAACTAGTGTACAGGATACTTAACCACTCGACCATCAGTGACCGTATAAAAGATGATAGTAGCCGAGGCTATTTGCCCAATATCCCGACGGCATAGTTATTTTAGGCATATTTTAGGCAATCTTAGGCATAGTTATTTTATCAAATCACCTCATTTTGTGGGGCCTCGTGAGCAACAGAAATCCGAACAAGCCTGAATGGTCTTCAGGCATATATGCAACTGAAAACTCCACACCCCAGAAGTAACTCGAACCCATACTGCCAGGAGCATTAAACAGTTAATGAGCTCCGAAGCACCAGGAGGCTGTTTATAACAATAACAACAGTTGATTGGCAAGTTTTCATGAAGGTAAACTGTTTAATAAATGTAACCAAAGCCATCAAAGATTGAAGAAAGATGTACACGTTCGTAAATACTTGCGTAACTGCTTCGTGAATCGGACCCCTGTACACCAATAGATTGACAGCTGAGAGGTGGGACCAAAGAGTCGAAGCTCAACCACCGCAAACACAAGTAGGTGAGAACAACTATTTGGGTACACACACACACACACACACACACACACACACACACACACACACACACAACTAAGGCCCATCCTGTTGCTAATATATGTAAACGATTTAATAGAGAAAACTAGCTCATTCTTATCCATGTTTCTGACGATGCTAAACTAATGAGGCCTGTCAGACGAGAGAACGAGTGGTATACATTACATGGTGAACTTGACAACGGTCTGAAAGATGGTTATTAGACTTTAACCCCTGACAAATGCAAGGTTATGGGGATAGACGTGGTATTAAGATAACTTCAAATACACTACAGTATGTAGAAAACGCAACTTGCTGGAGATCGAACACCAGAGCCAGACAACAGCAGAATAACGAGGGCAGCATATGCCATGCCGATTACGTCCAGAAACTTGGACACAAGATGCAGGCGATGAGTCACAATAACGTGGCTAAAGTATGTTGACCAGATCACACACTAGAAGGTGAAGGGACGACGACGTTTCCGTCCGTCCTGGACCATTCTCAAGTCGATTGTGATGAGGAAGTAGAGACAGGCAATAAATAGGCAAGAGAGAGCTGAGGAGCAAAGCAAGGTGTAGTAGAGGGGATAGTAATAATAATAAGAGCTGCAGAAGGCCTATTGGCCCATACGAGGCAGCTCCTATTATAACCACCGAATGAGAAGGAGATAGGAATAAGAAGAGGATAAAGAGATCTTTTTGCAAGATCCCTTCCGAGCGCTGTACTCATTCTTTGTGAAACTTGTTATAGACTGAGCTGCCGCAGTATGTATATAAAGAAACGCAAAACTAAACTAGAAAAATGTAAAAAATTATGAAACAAATTTTGTACCTGAGCAAGAGCGACTGAGTAATGACGAAAGACTGTTGGAGCTGGACCTCTCTACACTGGAGGAATGAAGTCATAAGGCCGACATGATAACGACGTACAAAATACTAAGGGCGACTGACGAAGTACATAGAAGCACTGTTCAAATTAAGGAGCAGTGGAACGAGTGAACATAAGTAACAACTGGAAACACAAATGTAAGAAAAAACTTTTTGCAAAGAACTGTAAATAAATGGAAATAAATATTCACCGAATGAAGAAGTTGTCGAACGAATTCAATATACAATTGTAAATGTGAATATAAAAAGAAAAACGAGTGAAAAATGTCACTGCAGTGAACTAAAGAATGGCGGAAAGACAGGGCTTAGGAGCTGATGCTCGACCCTACCAGCTCAACCAGGTGAGTACACTAATACACCCCCCAAGTACTTCCACAAAAAAATTAAAAGGCATTCTGAAAAAGCCCCCCCATCCCACTCCGGGCTCACCATAGCCCGTGCTACTTTGAAACTTTTTGTTCCGAGTAGCTGAATCTAACAACAACAATCCAGGCCATTGTAATCACAAGACAGGTTATTGGATCGTACCGTTCCCCCCCGGGGCCTAACACAGGCGCGGTGATCGTTCATCACACACAGTTGCCTGAACGAGGCCCCGACCGGAGAAATAAGCTTCCCCGGGTGAGGGGGGGTCAGTAATGGCTAAACTTATACAACGTCGTCAATGTAAACGATCCCCTGATGAATAAAGTTTGTGGGCCCCTCGTCCTCGGGTGAAGGTTGGCAGCTGCGTGGCGTGGGTGGGCGTGGCGTGGGTGGGCGTGGCGTGGGTGGGTGTGGCGTGGGTGGGTGTGGCGTGGGTGGGTGTGGCGTGGGTGGGCGTGGCGTGGGTGGGCGTGGCGTGGGTGGGCGTGGCGTGGGCGGGGTGCTGGTGATGCTCCGTGTTTCCCACCCCACAATGCTTATATCCCGCCCATTTCACGTCTATTTCCCTATCGCCTACCTATTGTCTAGGGTACTCCACCCTATACGCCCCGACGATCATTCTGATATCCCAGGTACCCAATTCCACGCCCCGTAGCGACTGTCCGACGCCCCGTAGCCACCGTCCGACGCCCCGTAGCCACCGTCCGACGCCCTGTAGCCACCGTCCCACGCCCCGTAGCCATCGTCCCACGCCCCGTAGCCACCGTCCCACGCCCCGTAGCCACCGTCCCACGCCCCGTAGCCACCGTCCCACGCCCCGTAGCCACCGTCCCACGCCCCGTAGCCACCGTCCCACGCCCCGTAGCCACCGTCCCACGCCCCGTAGCCACCGTCCCACGCCCCGTAGCCACCGTCCCACGCCCCGTAGCCACCGTTCCACGCCCCGTAGCCACCGTCCCACGCCCCGTAGCCACCGTCCCACGCCCCGTAGCCACCGTCCCACGCCCCGAGCCACCGTCCCACGCCCCCGAGCAAAACAAGAGAGATGTACTCATCATGGACTGGAGTGCTTCAGGGATAGGATTTAGCTCCATTTATATTTCAAGTGTAAATATATTTTCCAATATTTAATACAACTACATTAGCATATTCGCGGTGATGCAAAGGTAATTGGATAATTGTAGAATAGATGACGTGAAAACTACTGGCATTAGGCATAGGTGAGATGCTGTTGCAATTGTGCAATTGATTCCCCTTAAAGATCAAACTACTAACATAACATACTTAACTGTCCACAGAGACAGTAGCTATATCCAGTGGCCACTATAGGAAACTATTGCTTTCTTTATCTTTCTTCATGACTCTATTCTCTATGTTAACTCTATTTCCAAAACCGTGCTCTTACTAATTACGTCCCTTTTCGCTTGTATGCGCACTAAGGCCAAAAATTGTCGTAATAGACAATGAAAGCGGCTCACAAAATGGGCTTACTGTTCCGTTTTCTGTTTTGGGTCCTCTGGCTTAGTCTGTTAGGTTAAGAGAGGACACTTTAAATTAACAGTTCTCATGACATTATGAAATTTTAGGAGAATTTCCTGCTCTCCAGAGGACCCAAAATGTGCTGCTTTGGGTCCATTTAATTAATTTACAATTAATTAATTTTCATTTTTTTGACAATTTTAATACGGCGATATTTGGCCGTAGAACATACGAGTAAAATAGGGACGTAATTTATCAAAGGACGGGTTGCAGTCTCGGGGTGATCCAAAAGGAATGACGCTGTTTACCTATCCTTTAAATAGGATAGGCTCAACTATCCTCTTAAATAGGATAGGGTCAACTATCCTATTAAATAGGATAGGGGTCAACTATCATTAAATAGGATAGGGGTCAACTATCATTAAATAGGATAGGGTCAACTATCCTATTAAATAGGATAGGCTCAACTATCCTATTAAATAGGATAAGCTCAACTATCCTATTAAATAGGATAGGGGTCAACTATCATTAAATAGGATAGGGTCAACTATCCTATTAAATAGGACAGGGGTCAACTATCCTATTAAATAGGATAGGAGTCAACTATCCTATTAAATAGGATAGGGGTCAACCCGCTCATGAGACAGGAAGCCGGTAAGGAACCAATCCCGTGTTCACAACACAAGAATTGTAAACTGGGTATAAACATTTAATTCATCTGGCCGCTCAGGGAGTCGAACCCACGACTTGTTGCTAGTAGGAAGCGAACTCGGTACAGCTAAACCGTCAGTTCCCACTGGAAGGGGGGGGGGGAAGAGGGGGGGAGGAGGGGGGGGGAGGAGGGGGGGAGGAGGGGGGAGGAGGGGGGGAGGAGGGGGGGGATGAGGGGGGGGAGGAGGGGGGGAGGAGGGGGGGAGGAGGGGGGGGGAAGAGGGGGGGAGGAGGGGGGGAGGAGGGGGGAGGGGGGGAAGAGGGGGGGGGAGGGGGGGAGGAGGGGGGGAGGAGGGGGGGAAGAGGGGGGGAGGGGGGGGAGAGGGGGGGAGTAGGGGGGGGAGGAGGGGGGGGAGGAGGGGGGGGAGGAGGAGGGGGAGGAGGGGGGGGGTCGTGGTTCCTAACTACCACCTGATCTGTCATTTAAATCGTCCCAAGCACCTGGACATGTTGCCTGGCAAGGTTTATATAGGTGTTTGTTATACACCTGGGAAGGTGTGTAGCAAACATGCAATATATACACATTATGTATATAGCCAGGAATGTGTATATACACATTGTGCATATAGCCAGGAATGTGTATATACACATTGTGTATATAGCCAGAAATGTGTATATACACATTGTGTATATAGCCAGAAATGTGTATATACACATTGTGTATATAGCCAGGAATGTGTATATAAACATTATGTATATAGCCAGGAATGTGTATATACACATTGTGCATATAGCCAGGAATGTGTATATACACATTGTGTATATAGCCAGAAATGTGTATATACACATTGTGTATATAGCCAGAAATGTGTATATACACATTGTGTATATAGCCAGGAATGTGTATATACACTGTATATATAGCCAGGAATGTGTATATACACATTGTGTATATAGCACTGTGTATATAACCCACAATTCTGAGGAATGGTAACAAAAATATGAACATCTTCCCATACATAACATTCTACATAGTTTCCCGATGAAAAATGTTTCTCACAGAAACCGAAAGTGAACTAATGAACAAAGAACAAACAATACCGCCATAACCCAGCTGACAACCTTCTCTAAACCTATGTTTGACTTGAGATTTGTATTAACTCTAAGATACATTATCTGTTACTGTCTTTAATTCATCGTTTCTTGATTTCAGTTTTCAATTATGAAAGAAGCATTTTAATACATCAAAACGTGGACAGTTATCGATGTACAAAATATGTACATCGCTGTACAAAATCCCACATTTGTTGTATGAACACTTTATAGAGGAGTTTTACATATATTGTGTAATTTGAAGGTTGCTGAACACGCAACACTATATTGCTTCATGATCCGCCCACCGCCAGTGCCAAGCGTCAGCCGTGATCAGTGTTGCAATCTTGCAGTGGGCGCCAGGAGCCTGTCTCAACACCAGGACGGCTTGCAACATATTGAACGAGGTTGCAACCTGCTCTCGCACAAGACAGCACATATATGACTTATTGCTTTCAGTCACTATTTCGCTTATAAATATGTATATATGTGACATATTCCATGCCATATTTTTTTCAAGGCACTAACTTTTTCTCTCAGTTTTATTAAAAATAAAGATTTTATACAAAATTTGACAATATCCTGAGTTACTTTACTATTTAAATATTTTAGTTCTGTTTTATTATTTTTTATAAAACTGTAATATCAATATATAGGTTCAGTACTAATTGTAATATCTTAACATACTAAGAAGGTTAGGTTAGGTTGTGGTTTTCTATTCAGCTTTTCAAGGTAAACTCAAACATTCACAATACATTAGTATGTCATATATGCACTTATTCATAAGCAAGATATTGACTATAAGTAAGTGCGAGAACAGGTTGCGGAGGAACGTATGCAGACGACAACAAATAAAGGTCAGAAGCACAGATGGTGATAAAGATTCTTCAAGAGACATGATGATAACGGAAGAGATATTTACAAGTGCAATAATATGAGAGGGCAAGTGTGAGGAAGTGTGCAATATGAGAGGGTAAGTGTGAGGAAGGGTTCAATATGAGAGGGCAAGTGTGAGGAAGTGTGCAATATAAGAGGGCAAGTGTGAGGAAGTGTGCAATATGAGAGGGCAAGTGTGAGGAAGTGTGCAATATGAGGGTAAGTGTGAGGAAGGGTTCAATATGAGAGGGCAAGTGTGAGGAAGGGTTCAATATGAGAGGGCAAGTGTGAGGAAGGGTTCAATATGGGAGGGCAAGTGTGAGGAAGGGTTCAATATGAGAGGGCAAGTGTGAGGAAGGGTTCAATATGAGAGGGCAAGTGTGAGAAAGTGTGCAATATAAGAGGGCAAGTGTGAGGAAGTGTGCAATATGAGAGGGCAAGTGTGAGAAAGTGTGCAATATGAGAGGGCAAGTGTGAGGAAGTGTGCAATATGAGAGGGCAAGTGTGAGGAAGTGTGCAATATAAGAGGGCAAGTGTGAGGAAGTGTGCAATATGAGAGGGTAAGTGTGAGGAAGGGTTCAATATGAGAGGGCAAGTGTGAGGAAGTGTGCAATATGAGAGGGCAAGTGTGAGGAAGGGTTCAATATGAGAGGGTAAGTGTGAGGAAGGGTTCAATATGGGAGGGCAAGTGTGAGGAAGGGTTCAATATGAGAGGGCAAGTGTGAGAAAGTGTGCAATATAAGAGGGCAAGTGTGAGGAAGTGTGCAATATGAGAGGGTAAGTGTGAGAAAGTGTGCAATATAAGAGGGCAAGTGTGAGGAAGTGTGCAATATAAGAGGGCAAGTGTGAGGAAGTGTGCAATATGAGAGGGCAAGTGTGAGGAAGTGAGTACTATGAAGAAGGGTGCAAAGAGCTTGAGTGTGAACATAAGTGTGAGTGTGTGTGTGTGTGTGTGTGTGTGTGTGTGTGTGTGTGTGTGTGTGTGTGTGTGTATGTGTGTGTGTGTGTGTGTGTGTGTGTGTGTGAGGCAAGGCCCGGAAGGCGAGAGCAAGTGCATGAGGACATGAGTAACAACTATGAGTATCAAAGTGTACGCATACGATAATACACGTGAATGAGAGCATGAGAGAACGCTTGTGTCGCGTGACAGAACGCGTCTTAGGGTCAGGGGGGAGTGAGAGAACGCGTCTTAGGGTCAGGGAAGAGTGAGAGAACGCGTCTTAGGGTCAGGGGAGAGTGAGAGAACGCGTCTTAGGGTCAGGGGGGGAGTGAGAGAACGCGTCTTAGGGTCAGGGGAGAGTGAGAGAACGCGTCTTAGGGTCAGGGGGGAGTGAGAGAACGCGTCTTAGGGTCAGGGGGGAGTGAGAGAACGCGTCTTAGGGTCAGGGGGGAGTGAGAGAACGCGTCTTAGGGTCAGGGGGGAGTGAGAGAACGCGTCTTAGGGTCAGGGGGGAGTGAGAGAACGCGTCTTAGGGTCAGGGGGGAGTGAGAGAACGCGTCTTAGGGTCAGGGGGGAGTGAGAGAACGCGTCAGAATATGTCAGCGTGCCTGAGAGAACGTGTGTGTGTGTGTGTGTGTGTGTGTCAAGGGAGAGCGTGAGGGAACACTGTGTGTCAGGGGGAGGAAGAGTGAGAGAAAGACTGTGAGTATCAGTGAGGTGTAAGTTAACAAAAACCAAATTTGACCAACTTACCGGCCAGACATCGGAGTAGTAGTCGGGATCAGGCTGGATCATGATGGTGATGGTGATGGTGGTGATGGTGATGGTGATGGTGATGGTGGGGGTGTGGCCGGGGTCACCATGCACCACCTTGCACTATCAACATTTCCATTTTTTGCACACAATATAACACTATTTTCACCATTCAAAATAACATTTTCTAACAGTAAATAATTATTAGTAGACGCAGAATGATTAAGTTGTCAATTATCCATTTTTTACAAATTTTCTGCACAAACTCATATATATTTATATATATGTATATACATATATATTAATATACATGTCACGTTAAGATCAATACATATCACTAAACACGTTTACCTCATCTCTCACTCAATCCATTATCCAATACTTTGTTAATTTCTCTTATTACTAGTTCATCAAATTTCTTGCAATTCTTACTTTTAGCATTAATTCTTTTCGTCTTAAATTATAATTCATTTTCTGCCTTCAGAGCGTTTGTTTAAATCTCTCCTTTTCTGAAAAATTATAACTTGATAATTTTAAATAATTTCTACTTAAATAATACATAAATTAATTGTCTGATGCGTTTATCGTTAATATAGTTTCTTTAACTTTTCATTTCCATGTATAATATTCAAAGATATTTTTCAATTGTGTCTTCTATTTATATCAAAATTTAAAGTTGGAAAATTTTGCACTTATTTATGTCAATTATCTCTGTGTTATTCGTTTAATTATACAATAATTGCAAAATAATTTATGATTATTGTATCAGGAAATATGTCCCAAGGGTTATTTAAAACATTATCACTCAATATTATATGTCTTCTTATGACTATTAGTAATATTATTCTACTTCACGAAATTCAGTTTCCTGTTAAAATATGAAATAGTTTAATTATTGTGTGTGTGTGTGTGTGTGTGTGTGTGTGTGTGTGTGTGTGTGTGTGTGTGTGTGTGTGTACTCACCTAGTTGTGCTTGCGGGGGTTGATTTCTGCTCTTTCGGCCCGCCTCTCAACTGTCAATCAACTTTTTTTTCACTACCCCAGGAAGCAGCCCGTAATAGCTGTCTAACTCTCAGGTGCGAGTTTATTGCTAGGTAACAGGGGCATCAGGGTGAAATAAACTCTGCCCCATATGTTTCTGTTATGGCCGGGGATCAATCCCCAGTACTTAGGATTACGAGTCCCAAGCGCTGTCCACTCACCCACAGGCCCCCTCCCCTCTGTGTGTGTGTACTCACCTAGTTGTGTTTGCGGGGGTTAAGCTCTGGCTCTTTGGTCCCGCCTCTCAACCGTCAATCAACAGGTGTACAGATTCCTGAGCCTATCGGGCTCTATATCTCGGGCTCGGGTAACATGTGTGTGTGTGTGTGTACTCACCTATATACTCACCTATATGTGCTTGCAGGATCGAGCATTGACTCTTGGATCCCGCCTTTCTAGCTATCGGTTGTTTACAGCAATGACTCCTGTCCCATTTCCCTATCATACCTAGTTTTAAAAGTATGAATAGTATTTGCTTCCACAACCTGTTCCCCAAGTGCATTCCATTTTTCTACTACTCTCACGCTAAAAGAAAACTTCCTAACATCTCTGTGACTCATCTGAGTTTCCAGTTTCCACCCATGTCCCCTCGTTCTGTTATTATTACGTGTGAACAT
The DNA here is from genome assembly GCF_040958095.1 of Procambarus clarkii. Classification (NCBI taxonomy): domain Eukaryota; kingdom Metazoa; phylum Arthropoda; class Malacostraca; order Decapoda; family Cambaridae; genus Procambarus; species Procambarus clarkii. The sequence continues at coordinate 32,768,465 of NC_091202.1, forward strand.
TTGATCTATTTCCACTTTGTCAATTCCCCTGAGTATTTTATATGTCCCTATCATATCTCCTCTCTCCCTTCTTTTCTCTAGTGTCGTAAGGTTCAGTTCCTTCAGCCGCTCTTCATATCCCATCCCTCGTAGCTCTGGGACAAGCCTCATCGCAAACCTCTGAACCTTCTCCAGTTTCTTTATGTGTTTCTTCAGGTGGGGGCTCCATGATGGCGCGGCATACTCTAAGACGGGTCTCACGTAGGCAGTGTAAAGCGCCCTAAAAGCTTCCTCATTTAGGTTTCTGAATGAAGTTCTAATTTTCGCCAGTGTAGAGTACGCTGCTGTCGTTATCCTATTTATATGTGCCTCAGGAGTTAGATTAGGTGTCACATCCACTCCCAGGTCTCTTTCTCGAATCGTTACAGGTAGGCTGTTCCCCTTCATTGTGTACTGTCCCTTTGGTCTCCTGTCACCTGATCCCATTTCCATAACTTTACATTTACTGGTGTTAAACTCCAGTAGCCATTTCTCTGACCATCTCTGCAGCCTGTTTAAGTCCTCTTGGAGGATCCTACAATCCTCGTCTGTCACAACTCTTCTCATTAATTTTGCGTCATCTGCAAACATTGACATGTGTGATTCCACTCCTGTAAACATATCATTTACGTAAATTAGAAAGAGGATTGGTCCCAGCACCGATCCTTGAGGTACTCCACTTGTTACTGTTCGCCAGTCCGACTTTTCGCCCCTTACCATTACCCTCTGACTCCTTCCTGTTAGGTAGTTCTTCACCCATACTAGGGCCTTTCCGCTTACTCCTACCTGCCTCTCAAGTTTGTATAGCAGTCTCATGTGCGGTACCGTATCAAAGGCCTTTTGGCAGTCAAGAAATATGCAGTCTGCCCAGCCTTCTCTGTCCTGCCTTATCCTTGTTACTTTATCATAGAATTCTAAAAGGTTTGTTAGGCATGATTTCCCTGTCCAGAACCCATGTTGGTGCTTGTTTACAAACCCAATGCTCTCCAGGTGCTCAACAAGTCTTAGCCTAATTATTCTTTCAAGTATTTTGCAGGGGATGCTTGTCAGTGATACGGGTCTGTAGTTAAGTGCCTCCTCCCTATCCCCCTTTTTGAAAATCGGTACGACATTTGCCTCCTTCCAGCAACTGGGCAATTCTCCCGACATAAGTGACTCATTGAAGATCATTGGCAGAGGCACGCTGAGAGCCTGCGCTGCCTCTTTAAGTATCCACGGTGATACTTTGTCTGGTCCAACAGCTTTATTTGCATCCAGTGTTGTCAACTGTTTCATTACATCCTCTGCTGTCACCTCTATATCTGATAGTCTTTCATCTTGGGTAATCTCTTCTAACAATGGGAGCTGCTCAGGCTCGGTAGTGAACACTCCATGGAATTTTGCATTCAGTACCTCGCAGATTTCCTTGTCGCTTTCTGTATATGCCCCTTCTGTTTTCCTCAGTCTTGTCACTTGGTCATTTACCGACATCTTCCTTCTTATATGGCTATGTAGTAATTTTGGTTGCTTTTTCGCTTTGACTGCAATATCGTTCTCATAATTTCTTTCCGACACTCGTCTTATGTTAATGTAATCATTCCTAGCTCTGTTACATCTAATCCTGTTGTCCTCTGTCCTTTGTCTTCTGTACTTCCTCCACTCCCTCCTGCTTCTCACCTTTGCTTCCTGACACTGTCTATTAAACCATGGGTTATTATATTCCCTCCTGCTGTTTTCCTTTATTGTTGGAATAAATCTATCTTCAGCCTCCTTGCATTTCAATATGACTTGGTTCATCATACCTTGCACTGTTTTTCCTCTAAGTTCTTCCTCCCACTGCACTTCTCCCAGGTAGTCCCTTATCCTTCTGTAGTCCCCTTTTCTGTAATCAAGTCTCCTTTCCCGGACCTCTTGTCCTTTGGTCACAATTTTAAGCTCCATCATGTAGTCAAAGGCTAGGACACAATGGTCACTAGCTCCTAGTGGTATTTCATGTTCCAACTGCTCGATGTCTTCTACATTCTGAGTGATAATGAGATCTAATAGGCTGGGCGTATCCCCTCCTCTTTCCCTAGTATCTTCTTTCACATGCTGTGTTAGGAAATTCCTGTCAATAACGTCTACCAGCTTCGCTCCCCAGGTCTCCTCCCCGCCATGGGGATTCCTCGTTTCCCAATCTATCTCTCCGTGATTTAGGTCCCCCATGACCAGCAGCTTCGCTCTCATTCTATGCGCTAAGGTTGCTGCCCTCTGCAGTTCATCCATACATGTCTTGTTGCTGTCCTCGTACTCCTGCCTGGGCCTTCTACTGTTTGGTGGGGGATTGTAGAGTATCAAGATTACAATCTTCTTCCCATCCACTGTCAGAGTTCCATGTATGAAGCTTGTGCTTTCATTGGTACCCGGATTTTCCAGCTCATCACACACACACATGTGTGTGTGTGTGTGTGTGTGTGTGTGTGTGTGTGTGTGTGTGTGTGTGTGTGTGTGTGTGTGTGTGTGTGATGCTTTTCTTTAACTTTAAGACACCACTCGAGTATGTCCATATCCCACCGGCGAATTATAACAAACTGCTTCGCAAATTTGCTACTCAGTTGAACTATTTACCGTTTCATTATTTCCCTACAAATACGAAATGGAACACACCAACAACCCTTTCCCTCAAGTAATATTTCCTTCACAATATTACTCACATACAAGAAAACAGTACCAGGGGCCAGATTCACGAAGCAATTACGCAAGCACTTACGAACCTGTACACCTTTTCTGAATTTTTGGCGGCTTTGTTTACAATTATTAAACTGTCAGTGAGCTCCGAAGCACCAGGAGGCTGTTTATAACAATAACAACAGTTGATTGGGAAGTTTTCATGCTTGTAAACTGTTTAATAAATGTAACCAAAGGCGTCAAAGATTGACAAAAGGTGTACACGTTCGTAAATACTTGCGTAACTGCTTCGTGGATCTGGCCCCTAGTTACTGTGACATCACAAGGGGGACAAGGAACCTACACCCCCAATTTGACCAATTAACTTCAAAATTACCCGCCAGTTAACCTCTGAGTAATCAACTTTGCCCAAGTTAACCTTCCAAGTCTCGGTGCCATGAACGTAGTTCCTTGCTTTTATTTACCCAAGAAAATTTGTATAGTTTTTTTGTTTAAAGATGAATTGTATATATTTACGATAATGATATTTTGCAAGAAGCTGACTATCATTAAAGCTGTTGAGACACGCGGGAATGTGGGCATGGTGCCGAGTTATGATCAACTCTACTGTGGTGTGCAGCGGACGGCATATAACGTCCACTCCAGCTGCTTAAATGCGACTATCGCCCCAAAACCCCTTGATCGAATGTAAAACGGATCGAATGATAACTACCACCCACAGCTAACGCACCACAAACTATCATTTTCAGTTTTCGTGACCTAAAAAAAAAAAATCTACACCGAACAGATATTTAATTTAGTAACATGAAGACTGTAACATAATTTAGTAACATGAAGACTGTAACATGCTTAGCTAAATGAATACAGATATGGCTCTGTAATCCTTCCCACTACCACCCAAAAGATGGGTATAGGGTGCATGATAAATGAGCTAAACTCGAACACCCACAGACAGGCCAGCGACAACTACTCCCTCCCAACAGCTAGTGAGAGGATTAAAACTTACAACTAATACCGATCCGCTCTCCAGTTCCGGTCACGCCACGAGGCGTAGAGCGAATGACCTGCAGAAGGGGGGGGGTGGAAGGCGAGGGAGGGGAGGGAAGGGGAAGGAGGGGAGGGAAGGGGAGGGAAGGGGGGAAGAGAGAGAGGCGGAGGAAGGAGAGGTTAGGTTAGGGACGGAGGGAAACAATGGGGGGGGGGGGTAATATAAGGGGTTGTGTTTCATTGTATAAGGGGGAGATAATGGTGGTGAAAGGGGGGGGGCAATGGGGGGTTGTAGTTCAGGAACAGTCATATGGTGGGGGGTTGTGGGGGTTCTGAGGGGGGGGGGCTGGCGTTAATAATAGTCAAGAATGAGTTCGTATATAGTATTGACCTGAGTGTGTATGAGCGCGCGCACGTGTGTGTGTGTGTGTGTGTGTGTGTGTGTGTGTGTGTGTGTGTGTGTGTGTGTGCGTGTGTGTGTGTGCGTGTGTGTGCCCGTGCGTGTGTGTGTGTGTGTGTGTGTGTGTGTGTGTGTGTGTGTGTGTGTGTGTGTGTGTGTGCGTGTGCGTGCGTGTGCGTGCGTGTGCGTGCGTGCGCGTGCATGCGTGCGCGTGCGTGCGCGTGCATGCGTGCGCGTGCGTGCGCGTGCATGCGTGTGTGTGCGTGTGTGTGTGTGTGTGTGTGTGTGTGTGTGTGTGTGTGTGTGTGTGTGTGTGTGTGTGTGTGTGTGTGTGTGTGTGCGTGTGCGTGCGTGTGCGTGCGTGTGCGTGCGTGCGCGTGCATGCGTGCGCGTGCATGCGTGCGCGTGCATGCGTGTGCGTGCGTGCGCGTGCATGCGTGTGTGTGTGTGTGTGTGTGTGTGTGTGTGTGTGTGTGCGTGTGCGCGTGTGCGTGCGTGCGCGTGTGCATGCGTGTGTGTGTGTGTGTGTGTGTGTGTGTGTGTGTGTGTGTGTGTGTGTGTGTGTGTGTGTGTGTGTGTGTGTGTGTGTGGAAGTGAGTTTGCGCGCGCGCAAACTCAAACAATACATTATATATTTCTTTAGCAGTCTATTCATTCGCTGAATCAATAAAAAAAACGTGATCCAGGGTGTATTGACACCTGTGTTTTTATTAATCAACCACAATGGTAGGTGAGGAGCGAACATCGCTACTGGTAATACAATAGTATTCTCTAATTTACCTCAATTTATTATATATATATATATATATATATATATATATATATATATATATATATACATTATATATATATATATATATATATATATATATATATATATATATATATATATATATATATATATATGTCGTACCTAGTAGCCAGAACGCACTTCTCAGCCTACTATGCAAGGCCCGATTTGCCTAATAAGCCAAGTTTTCATGAAATAATTGTTTTTCGACTACCTAACCTACCTAACCTAACCTAACCTAACTTTTTCGGCTACCTAACCGAACCTAACCTATAGAGATAGGTTAGGTTAGGTTAGGTTCGGTCATATATCTACGTTAATTTTAACTCCAATAAAAAAAATTAACCTCATACATAATGAAATGGGTAGCTTTATCATTTGATAAGAAAAAAATTTGAAAAAATGTATTAAATCAGGAAAACTTGGCTTATTAGGCAAATCGGGCCTTGCATAGTAGGCTGAGAAGTGCGTTCTGGCTACTAGGTACGACATATATATATATAAACTGAAAACTCCACACCCACAGAAGTGACTCGAACCCATACTGTCAGGAGCACTATGCAACTGGTCTATAGGAGACCTTAACCGCTCGACCATCACGACCGTACAAAAAATGATGGTATCCGTGGCTATTTGCCCATCATCCCGACGGCGCTCTAATCGTAATCATGGGCATAGCATTTTATCAAATCACCTCATTTTTTTTTTTGAGGGGGGGGGGGGGCACGAGAGCAACACAAGTGCGAATATGCCTGAATGGTCCCCAGGCGTATATGCAGCTGGAAACTTCACCGCCCCAGAACTGACTGGAACCCATACTGCCAGGAGCACTATGGGGCAAATAGCCTCGGCTACCATCATCTTTTGTACGGTCGTGATGGTCGAGCGGTTAAGGTCTCTTATATTGAAATGAGTAAGTTGATCATAAGTATTATTTTGATTGTAATTATATTTTACACATCACACGTTTGAGGACATCTTGGTTATCTAGAACCAGAGGATAGCTTCATATCTAGAATCAAAACTTTCCCCTAAAGTTATCGATGACAATACGAGGCAACCTTCACTTTTACTAAATTCTATTTACAAGATTTCCTGAGGTGTTGTAGTGTCAGAATATTCTACTCACCACCAACCTTTGGCCAAAATACGGTCCATAATTGTGAGAACATCAGTGAAAAAGAGCAGAGATAACATCTATCTTTCAATAACATATCGTCCCTTGTTTTAATATTTAGTTCTATTCTCCTGGGCTTAGGGGAGTGAGGGGGGCCACGTGTAGAGAAGCTAAATAAGGGGGTTCACCTTTTTTGTGTTGGGTTTGGTGAACACGCAAGACAAGAAACATCACGATTCTGCTGACACGGGGTCTGGAGGGAGGGTATTGGGTTTGGTACAGTGTTTGCACTCTAGGTGCTCTCTCCTGTGTCAGCCGAGTGGCTGAAGGCTCAGTGTTTGGAGGATAAGAGCTCTCTCTCTCTCCCACAGGTCAGTGTTTGAAGGATAAGAGATCTCTCCCTCTCCCAGAGCTCAGTGTTTGAGGGATAAGAGCTCTCTCTCCCTCTCCCAGAGCTCAGTGTTTGAGGGATAAGAGCTCTCTCTCCCTCTCCCAGAGCTCAGTGTTTGAGGGATAAGAGCTCTCTCTCCCTCTCCCAGAGCTCAGTGTTTGAGGGATAAGAGCTCTCTCTCCCTCTCCCAGAGCTCAGTGTTTGAGGGATAAGAGCTCTCTCTCCCTCTCCCAGAGCTCAGTGTTTGAGGGATAAGAGCTCTCTCTCCCTCTCCCAGAGCTCAGTGTTTGAGGGATAAGAGCTCTCTCTCCCTCTCCCAGAGCTCAGTGTTTGAGGGATAAGAGCTCTCTCTCCCTCTCCCAGAGCTCAGTGTTTGAGGGATAAGAGCTCTCTCTCCCTCTCCCAGAGCTCAGTGTTTGAGGGATAAGAGCTCTCTCTCCCTCTCCCAGAGCTCAGTGTTTGAGGGATAAGAGCTCTCTCTCCCTCTCCCAGAGCTCAGTGTTTGAGGGATAAGAGCTCTCTCTCCCTCTCCCAGAGCTCAGTGTTTGAGGGATAAGAGCTCTCTCTCCCTCTCCCAGAGCTCAGTGTTTGAGGGATAAGAGCTCTCTCTCTCTCCTACAGGTCAGTGTTTGGAAGCTAAGCTCTAGACCTGATTGTAAAGCTCACGATAATATTTATAACCTGATTGTAAAGCTCACGACAATGTTAAAACATTCTCGACATTATCACAACATTATCTATGTTATTAAAATATTTGTGAAAAAATTACAATTTAAACCCACAATAAAAACATTTACAACCTTGTTGTTATATGTTAAATTGCTACATATAACACCATTTACAAGAAGAGTATATTAAACAACAGTATATCAACGTTTATAATAACATAAAAACATACTCGATATTACATCGTTTTCACTCGACATAACATTCACGCCAACATTCTCTACAACACTGAACATTCACAACAACATTTTCAACAACACAACAACATTCACAACCACACAATAACATTCACAACAACACAACCACACAATAACATTCTCAACAACACCACAACATTCACAACACCACCACAACATTCACAACACCACCACAACATTCACAACACCACCACAACATTCACAAGCAGGCTACAATGACCACGGTCACACGATGATGTGCGCTCTTCCCCTGAAGTTCATTATACCTTAACAATTGTAAAAACTTTACATTCAAAAGGTGTTTCTCTCTCTCTCTCTCCAATTCAGCACCATATAACGCAATATAAAATACCTATACTTCTCTCATTGACCTTTCATAAGAATGTCATTGCCCTGAATTTGTTCATAATTTTTTGATGGGAATGAATCGTTTCGCATTATTTCTGAGTGTTTAATAATAATAACACACAGAAATCACATGAACGTGATATATATCGATGAGAAACTCCCCCAGGGCTGTGAGGTGGGCGCGAACCTGAGACCCATGCATTGCTAGTCGCATAAACTACCACTGGACCAGCGTTAACTTGTTAAAAGTCAGAGGTATGCGTTTGTGGCCTCAAAGAGGAGAAGGGTAGAGTGTGTCGAGAGACCTGGGTGTAACCGGGTATACTCCATCTGTATTCATAAATTGAAATATCTGTCTGTTTGAGGTTGCTGGGTAAGGAGATGAGGTGTAGGGGAGATGAGGGAGAAAACTGAGGGGAGAGAGAGAGTGGGGAAAGAGGAGACAAGGGCGCAAAAGTGGAGGAATAGGACAGGGGGGGGGGGGGGGGGGCAGAAAAAGGGAAAAAGTGGGAGGGATAGGAGGATGTAGGGAGAGGGGAAAAGTAGATGGGTAGAATGGAGGATGGGTTAGAGATAGACTACCCATCCTGGGAACCACTGGGTAATCCTTCCTAGTCTATAGTATAAAGATAAATATCAGTATTTTTTCCGTCTGTCCGAAATTGGAGGCCACACGGTTGAGACTAGGCTCACCCAAATTGGCATAGGGAATGGTCTGGGGTGCAGGACTGACATAGGCTGGTCGGAGACGCCCAATTTCAAAAAGGAACAGCGTGCCAAAGGGCCACATTCTCACCCCGACGACGATTTTGGCCCGCCAGCGACATTGCTAAAATATTTTCAGAACAAACCTTGTCATTTTTCGTATGGTAATATGCTCCATTGTGCACTGATCTTGGGTCAATTAACAGAAATTTCGAGCTGTCAATAATTTGTTAATAATAATTAACGACAGCATACGTTAGTATTAACGTATGCTGTCAATAATTTGACAGCATACAACAGACGAACTTTACATAGCTTTAAAAATTTCTCAAGCCACAGCCCTTTAGCAGAGTAAGGAGAGAGACAGAGAAGAAGACGACAGGGACAGACGTAGAGACACAGAGACAGAGAGATAGACAGAGAGAGAGAGGCAGAGAGACCGTAGACAAGTGGATGGATACTTATGTGGATAGGTGGATTGATGGGTGGATAAATTGATGGATAGAAGGATAGACAGATGAATATATGGATGGATGGATACTTGATTGGATGGATAGATGGATAAATGAGTAGAGATATGGATGCATAGACTAATAGATGTATAGGCAGATGGATGGATATACAAATAGATGTATAGGAAGATGGATAGATGGATGGATAAATGGGTAGATATATGGACAGAAAGATGAACAGACAGACAAGACAGATGGATTCATAAATACATGGATAGATTTAATAGATATATTAATAGACTGATAGATAAATGAATAGATTAATAGACTGATAGATAAATGAATAGATTAACAGACGGATGGATATATAAGATAGAAAACTATCACTGGAGTAATAGTAAACACTATCAACAATTTTAAAATAAAAAATAATGCAAATTGCAATTTGTCTACTGTATATCATACATGAACGATGTGGTGCACTTAAAGCAGACCTGCTATCATGGTCTAAAGGTAACGCTGCTAAAATATGCATGGACCTATTATGTATATTATGTATATATGTATACACCCTAGGCTTTAGTGCTCGCCTCTCTACTACTCTTCGTGTCGTTGAGTGTAGTAATAATGGAATATATATATATATATATATATATATATATATATATATATATATATATATATATATATATATATATATATATATATATATATATATACAGATTTTAATATGTATGATGTATAAACCCATTGGTTAGGAGGTAGGCTGAATTGTGTGATTGGGTTTAGCCTAGTAGCCGGTCGGCCGAGCGGACAGCACGCTGGACTTGTGATCCTGTGGTCCTGGGTTCGATCCCAGGCGCCGGCGAGAAACAATGGGCAGAGTTTCTTTCACCCTATGCCCCTGTTACCTAGCAGTAAAATAGGTACCTGGGTGTTAGTCAGCTGTCACGGGCTGCTTCCTGGGGGTGGAGGCCTGGTCGAGGACCGGGCCGCGGGGACACTAAAAAGCCCCGAAATCATCTCAAGATAACCTCAAGAAGTAGATATACTGACATTAAGATCATTAAAAGGTAAGATCATCCCGGACTAGTAAATGATTATTTTGAAATAGATTGTGAGCACCTTTGTAGCAGATATTATATCTAATCGCTATCCTGTGCTCAATATTAACCTTCTCAGTCAATTTTAAACCGGATATTTAAGGCTATACAAGGGATACACTGGGTGTACACCCAAGAGGTACACTGGGTGTACATCCAAGAGGTACACTGGGTGTACACCCAAGGGAAGGCAGGAGGGGTGTACACACCCTGGTGTACTCCTGGAGGGAGGAGACGTGGGAACGGCGTGTATGATCACAGAAACATACTTTCACCTGTTATGTTAAGTAAGGTACTACAGTAATACCACCTCGCTGATGGCCCGCTGCACGTAGCATAAAATACAAAAAGTTACATTAAAACGTCAATGTGATTATGGGGAAACAGAAGTCAAGTAAAAAAAGCCAAAGTTAAAACAAAAGTCAATTTAATACAACAAAATA